>NW_020262629.1:0-2860 GCF_003255815.1 Theropithecus gelada | reverse complement strand
GTTTATATGAAAAGAAATGGGTGAATTGCTTGGCGATGTTGAGATGGGAGAACATATATTTGCAGGGGCATCAATTTCCATGAATGAATGGCTTGAATCAAACACAACTATGGAGTTGGTATTTTGCAAGGGAAGTCTGAAGGAAAGACATGAAGCAAGGGAGTTGGAACTCATCAAAGGGATTTGCAATTTAGAGTTTCAGAGATGGGGGAGTTAGAGGTATTGACAGAATTCAGGATGTGACTATAAGTGGATGAGTGACAGTGGACATAAATGTTGCTAGAGTTGAGCAGATCAAGTATCTGTGTGGCTAAGTGATTGGACAGGTTAATTTCATTGGCATTGTAAGTAAATTTACTCCTGTCTGGTTTGTTTGTTGAAAATGCCAAAGAATATTTATTGAAAATAGAAAAGTATTTTTTATAATACTTTGTTTTTCTAGAAAAGAAGTATTAAAAAGCTCCTTTATCGTCTGGCAAAACATGACTAATAAATTGTCTCATGCCATTGATCTTGTTTCTCAAATGCATCTAAATCCTGAAGCGATGTAATGAATGAATGCCTCCAGAGTTGTGCAAAGATACATCTGCTTAGTCTTTTGAATACACCACGATCATAGCTCTGCATCATTCTGCTGCACTGAACACTCAGTGGGAAGCTGTAACTGCTAGCATACTTACATGCTTATTGAAGTGGTGGATATTTATTCATGCTTCTGTGATGTTCTGCCCCATGCACCATGCGCCATAATCATTTGGTTGGCTTTAAGAAAGAATGAAATTTCCAATAAGAATAGTTAGATGGTCTGGCAAATTAAAAAGTGTCACACCTGGTAGCTCCCTCGATAGCAAATTGAGAATTCATTTGCTGGAAAAGAAAATGAGGATCATAACAGATGAAAGGAAATTGAGACAAATTACAGAGAAGTTGACTTTAAAAGATGATTTGTGTCCTTTGAATGCATCTCCTTCACCAGAGCATAGATTGATTTTAACTGTGTTTGCTGACAGCCTGTGGGGCCAATGTCTACATCCATGAAGCTGAGTCTGCTGGGTATGTGACCTCTCCCAACCACTCTGATAATTACCCCCCCGCACGCTGATTGCATTTGGATCTCAGTGGCTCCACTGTAAACATGCATACAGCGGCAATTTGAAGATCAATTTGATATTGAAGTGACACCCAAGTATGTCACTTACATTTTCATTTTTTTTCCTACCCAAAGTTAGTATTTTTTAACTGTCATGTCTCAGGGCAATTTATTTCTTTCAGTAGCACATACTGCAAGGAAATCTAGGGGAAAAGGGAAATGCTTAATAACTCAGGCCTGAAAACACAGTGTACCAGTCACTCTGCCATCAGCAGAGTGGGTTATGTACATGGATACTGTCCCTTGCTAGAAATAAGTAAGGAGTGTAAATGTTTAAAACCACAGTCATCAACTTTAATTTCTCTTTTAATTTTTATTTTAAAATGTAATCTTAGTAAACTTGAATATTTTATATTTTTTCTAACTTATTTGTGAAGAAATACGTGTAGTTGAATCAAACTCCTGTTTCTTCTGTGTACTATGAAATTCAGTAGTTCTCTCTTATCCATGGTTTCATGTTCCATGGTTTCAATGCCCTTGGTAAACAGAGGCCCCCAAAAATAGGTGAGTACAGTACACCAAGATATTTTGAGAGACCACATTTTCATAACTTTTCTTACAGTATACTGTTATGATTGTTCTATTTTATTATTAGTTATTGTTGTTAATCTCTTACTATGTTTAATACATAAAGTAAACTTTATCATAGATACATATATATAGAAAAAAATTGTCTATATGTCTTTATAGGGTTTGGTACTATCCGAGGTTTTAGGCACTCACTGTGGGGACTTGGAATGTATCCACTAAGGAAAAGGAAGAACTACAGTATGTTTATTACTTTAAGTAATAAAACTGTTTAAGAACCAGATAACTATACTTAGAACAATGTCTTTAAATTACTCATCATATATAAAATAATTACGCTTTTTTTTTTTCTCTGAGTCTCTAGTGCCAAATCAGTCACTGGATAAAAAGCAAATATGTCTCTTCAGGATTTTGATTTTCTTATTTAAAAATTGAGCAGTAATTTTGCTTGTTGAAGATTCACTATAGTATGGTCATGATAGCATATAACTTAGTATCTAATAGGTCTAGACACAAACCAGGCAAATATTTAATATAGCAAAAGTTCAGAAAGCCTAATTGTAACAATATTTAACTATACCATAGATCATGTTATATCCCGAGTCAAGCTGCATGTAATTCAATTAGCTATCACATCCAGCTAATAAGACATAATTGAACAGTAATTTTCAAGGCCCTGAGATATCAGTTACTGTAGTGAACAGTTTAGTTGATAGTAAAACTAGAAATGGCAGGCGTCCCCACAGTACTCCTTCCAGCTGAGCTTGGGTTCAGTCTTTAGAATCAACACAGGGTTCTAGGCAGGTCAGATGAGTCTACCAGTTTGTTCTTGAGATAAAACTTGCTTGCGACTAATAGCTCTAACGCAGTGTACCAAAAGAAGTAATGTGACATTACAGAATATGCCATGTAGTGGTCATCTTGTTTCCCATTATTGGATTGGACTTGTGGTATCACTTCTGTTTACATCAACCCTAGAATTCAAATAATGAGGAAAGCACTAACCATTTTCAGAATTTTAAAAACTTCAATTCATAGTCACTTGGCACCTAAAAGTTTTCACATGTGCTGGTGAAATGAAAAAAACAAAATTTGACATAGAATCTTTCAAATCTTTCCTTCCTTCCTTCCTTCCTTCCTTCCTTCCTTCCTTCCTTCCTTCCTTCCTTCCTTCCTTCCTTC
>NW_020262628.1:0-2860 GCF_003255815.1 Theropithecus gelada | reverse complement strand
CAGTGCTTCATAGCAGATGTTACATAATGTCAACATGTCTTATAGGTGGTAATAAATGAATATGATCAATGAAATCCTTTTAGGAAGGAAGCCTTGGAGAAAAATAATGAAAACAACTGCTTCTATCCCTCCTTCTACTTGGTCATTTGCAGACGTCATTAGGAATAGTCTATTTCTTCCTTTTCTAGTATGTACTTTATTTTTACAGACTTTAATCCTTTTACAAACTACTGAACCTTAAAGAAAATTGAAGAAATAATTTAGTTCACTTTTTAATGGCAAAAGTTTTCACAATAACCAATTGCCACTGAAATGTTGATAGCCTGAAGAAAGAAAAAGAATGGAATTTATTCAGCCATGGTAGTATCTTCGCATGAACACCTTTTACTGAGTCAACTATTTACATAAATAAATAGAATTTTCTACTACTTAGAATGTGGTAGAATTTGAATGGAGCGGTGTAGCATGCACTGAGCTACTTCTACTGGGAAAGTGAAGAACCACTGGGGCTATTTAAGGATTCATACAGTGAGACATTATTTCTGGAAACCTGGAATTCTGGTGCCTCAGTTGAAGAGAGTCCAAGAATCAAAGTGCAAATTGTTCAAGGATTTTTTTTTTAGAACCACAAAATATCCAAATAGAGCAGAGATGCTAAAACTGAGTGGCCACCACACTAGCTGTCAGTAAAGGAAGCAGCTGGTATAATCTAGTAAACACTGGTGGTTTTGTTGAGGTTTTTGTTTCAGGTTGAATCGCTGTGTGAGGCCAGTTACTCGCTGCAGACAGAAATAAACTGCAACATCTTCAGGCTCCAGGCTGCTGATGGTGAGAGAGAACTCTGTCCCAGATCCGCTGCCACTGAACCTGTCTGGGATGCCAGTGGCCCTGCTGGATGCACCATAGATGAGGAGCCTGGGAGCCTGCCCAGGTTTCTGCTGGTACCAGGCTAACCTGTTGCTAACACTCTGACTGGCCCTGCAGGAGAGGGTGGCTCTTTCCCCTGGGGACAAAGACAGGGTGGCTGGAGACTGCATCAACACTGTTTCTCCAGTGGTATCTGAGATTGGAAAGAAAACAGAAACGTACTCATGTAATATAGATCAAGAGTAGAGTCAAAATTGTTGATCTACATTGAATTTTAATTATATTTCTTGCTGAGTAGAGGTGGCAGGAGTTTTCACTGATATGCAAAACCAGGTTATGTTCCCCTCACCTGGGAGTCAGAGCAGCAGGAGGAAGAGAAGCTGTGCTGGGGCTTCCATGGTTCCCTCTGGGTCCTAACTGAGCAGTTCCTCCCCAGAGCTCTGACCCAGGCATTGATATGGGCTCTGGAAGGTAGGGCAGATGGGAGGGACATGCAAAGCAGCTGGGGTGGGAGCTGGGTTTCCAGCTGCAGGGACCACCTGCTTCTTCCTCTCTGCACCGAGCATCCTGCACCTCCCTGGTTTCAGGTCAGAGAATATTTGGTACAAGCCTGTTAATAATAATATAGAAGGCTGGGTTTTCATTTCTCTCATCCTATCCTCAATATGCCCAGTCATTTCCCTAAGTGCACTATTGGACCCATTGAAATGAAGACTCTGGTAGAACTTAATCTTCCAGATACACCTTTCATTTGCTTGTTAGTAATGTTTTGTGAGGGTCCTGAAGCTTTCCATCAACCCAAACACATACCCTCTTTGAGTTCAAAAGTTAAAACTTCTGTTTACAGTCACATGTCCTGGCAGGCCGTGATATAGATGCTCCATGGCTTGCCGATTGGTTGAAATTAATCAAGCAACTCAACTTCTCTGTGTCTCTGTTTCCATATCTGTATAACTGTGACATTAATTGTACCTACCTTACAGTGCAGTTGACAGTTTAAAAATAAGATAAAATATTTACAATAGTATTCAGGATGTTATGCAAGTGACAATTAATTTTGCTTTTACTGTTTAAATATTCAGCACTACAGTCATCACCATTATCATAAATATACTTACTTAGTATGGACAGTATTCTTAAATATAGTCCAAGAATGTTTTATCCAGAAATTAAATTCTAGGGCTTTCTCTTCACTGACTGTACACACTCTTAAAATCCTAATGATTTGTTCTTAATCTGTGCTAAAGTACTCAGACCTTCAATCATTCCCACCCATCCCTGTCTAAGGCATTACTACTCATCATCCATTATCAAAATGTTACCCTATAAAAGGTAACCATGTCCTGTTACTGTCCTTCTTTCTTATGTAATCTTTATCCTACCTTGTTATCTTTTGTCTAATTCTTGCCCCAGGGCTGACAATAAGGCAAAGCTACCATCATTACTTGTGGGCTTGCTCCAGTATAATTATTTCAGGCTTGCTATCTTGGAAATGAGGACTCTCTCTTGCAAAGAAACATATTCATTGGGTCAAGGTGTTATCAAATAAATGATTTTATCTACTTATGATTCAATAATTAATTTAGACTGACTTGAACAGATTTTTTTTAATGACAAAAAGGAGAAGATGACAGAAGAGGAAAATACAACACAATAGAAAACACCAGCTATTGTAACTCTTGCTTTATGGATTTTTACACATATATTAGATGTATTTTGGGTATATGTGTGTAGTGATGATCCAAAACTGAATGGTAACTGGTTTAAGGAATGCCTGTATTACATTGGGTCTTGTCTACTTTTCCAATTATGAACAAAAAGCTACAGTACTATTTGTATGAGTATCAAATCTTCTAGCTGCATGAGATAGAGGGAGAGAACATTTACTGAGATAAAAGCCTTGGAAGTAGGAGACATTTATCCTGTGATGTTATGGCTGTTGCTTAGGTTGCTGTTGTTAGGAAATACAGTGGGAGTGAAAGCAGGTAGATTT
>NW_020262627.1:0-8879 GCF_003255815.1 Theropithecus gelada | reverse complement strand
CTCAGGAAGGGGAACATCACACACCGGGGCCTATCATGGGGAGGGGGGCGGGGGGAGGGATTGCATTGGGAGTTATACCTGATGTAAATGACGAGTTGATGGGTGCAGCACACCAACAAGGCACAAGTATACATATGTAACAAACCTGCACGTTATGCACATGTACCCTACAACTTACAGAATAATAATAATAAATAAATTTAAAAAAAAGACATACTATTTGATAGAACAATTGGGTGACGATAGTCAATAAGAATTTAACTGTACAGAAAAATGATGCTGGCTACGGATCAAGTACCAACTCCTGGCCATAAGAAGTGAGTCTGGAGAGGGACATGAGAGGCAGGTCTGGCCTCAGCAGTGAGGAAGATGTGACAGCTGCTCTTCACAGGGCCAGGAGCTCCTTGTGGTTTGGTGTCTTCTGCTTTGATTTGTGGCCGTGACCCTTGTCTGCTCACCTCGTTCCTGGTAGTAGCTGCTGAGTTGCCTGGTTTGTTCCAGTGTTCCCTGAGAGTCAGTCGTATAACTACATTTCACTGAGCAGCTAATTAGCAATGGTCAATATTATGCCATCAGATGGCTGGATGGTAGTGTTTCATATTGTATTAGGGATTTGTAGAAGGACAGATCTAATAGGATAGATGTATTATGAAGCAGTATTTATTAAGAAGTATTGACTCACCCAATCATAAGGTGAAGTCCCATCACTCAATCATAAGGTGAAGTCCCAAAATAAGCCATCTGCAAGCTGAGGAGCAACAAAGGCAGTCCAAGTTCCAAAACGTCAAAAGTATTAAGGCCAACATTGCAGCCTTTAGTCAGTGGCTCAAGGCCCTAGGGCCACTGGCAGATCACTGGTATAAGTTCAAGAGTCCAAAAGCTGAACTTGGAATCTGATGTTCGAGGGCAGGAGACATGCAGCATGGGAGAAAGTTGGAGGCTGGAAGCCTCAGCAAGTCTAGTATTCCATGTTCTTCTGCCTGATTTATTCTAGTGGTGCTGGCAACAGATTAGATGGTGCCCACCCAGATTGAGGGTGGGTCTACCTCTCCCAATCCACTGACTCAAATGTTAACCTCCTTTGGCAGTACCCTCTCAGACATACCCGGGAGCAATATTTTGCATCCTTCGATTCAATCAAGTTGACACAATATTGACCATCATGTGCAGACCTGGACTTTAATGATTCCTGAGTGGCCTCACTCCAGTTTCAAAGGGCAGGCTTGAATTTCACGTCAAATTTGAGCTTCCTACTGCCATTCCTGCGGAATATAACTCCAGACCTGCTGGATAAGTTCAGACAACCATAATAGGATTGGGATTGGGAAAGTTGTGAAGGAGCCCTTGTGACAAACAGGAAGCAGCAGAAAGTATGAAAGACATTGTAGAGACAAGAAGAGTTGTCTGATACATGATGAACTTAGCAACTCTCTAGCTGTTAAGGGAGGAAACGGAACTGGGACCAACACAGCCAGTCTATCTGTGGGAGGCCTCAGTTTCCCACACGACCAGAGCTTCCCATCCTCCATGCATGGGAATCTATGACCACATTGATTTCCACAGGACAGTGGGTGGGTGGGACAAAGTCTACAGATTCTGGGTAGCTGGCAAGTTTCAGGGTACCATAGTAAACGCTATCACCTGAGCTCAGGTTGCTTGGTGGCTGAGGTCAAATTATTTACTGCCCTCCACATTCAGTGCAACTCTCCCACTTGCCTCATAAAATGGGAGCACTGTAGGGAAATGGAGATTCCTGCACATTCACAGGGAGGTCCCCGTGAATGCAGGAAATGCATGACGTTCACCTATGCTGCAGCCCAAGCAAAGCCTCCACATGATACTGAGAGGACAAGAGGTCACATGTACTTGCTGCCTCTTTTGCCTGTGAATTCCTGTCTGTCCAAATAAGACTTCACCTGTGCAAAACAGACACTGATATCTGCAGATGAAACACACATTTCATCAGTAATAGTATTTTTTGTAGTAGCCTTTGTGGCCCATATCAAAGATGACATTTTTGTCTAAAAACACTGCATTGCTAAGGAGGTGGACAAAATTGGGTTCCCACGGGTATTTGCACATATTCTACAGCAACATTTATCAACCATTGAGGATGTTCTCTGAAAAGGCTTTAATCATTTCTAAACTGGTTTTTAATCCATGGTGGATCATAAGATTAATGTTGTCTGCTACAGACAGCATTTTAAAGAAAGCAAGTAAAATAAATACTAAATAGCGTTCACTGCATGTAGAATATACAAATACACTGCACATCCCCAAGCACATATATATATTTATTTGACTTGTCAACTATATACAAACTGTGTATTTCTCATGCCTTGTCATAAAAGAGTTTGGAGGTCACTACTTTAGTGATTATCAGACAAAATGTTTACAGGCCATTTCTTTAGTCATCTGTGAAGATGATGGATTAAGACGTGCTCAGAATAAGTTCACTGTTGTCTGTAGCTTTCCACATAATGCTTGAAATGGCTCTTAGTGATGTTTAAATTTGTCAGTTTTACTGTGAGCATTTGACTCTCAGCAAACTCACTTGTGAACTCATGAGCTGGTGAGAAGGAAGGCTGATGAGTTGTGGGGCTTTACTTCCTACCATGTCTTTCTGCAGCTGCAGTGTGTTCATGTGTGTGCTTCTGCACTCGTCTGATGGTGCTTTGATATGTTCCCTTTTATTTCCCCCTTTATTATTGACTGTGTCTTATGGTTCCTATTATGCACTTCATTGGCATCCAGTGACAGTGACATGTGTGGTATTCAGTGTTGATTCACTTCATACAAGTTTTAAAAATATTTTCAAGCATGAATAGTTTTTCTTACTAACTTCCCTTAAGTACTGCAAGGAGTCCAATACAATTCAATATTAGTAGTTGATGTTAGATCTTATTGCGGTATAATCCTGCTAAACTGCTAATCATACTAACTGTTGGTACACCTGAGCTTTTATGTCTCCCCTAAAGATGCAGTGCTTCTTTAATGTTTAATTAGCAACTAACTATTATATGTAATTATGGAGTACAATGTGATGTTTTAATGTATGTATACAATTTAAGAGATGCATCAGTTATAAAAGGCACTGGTTAGAAGTGCAACACATTGTTTACCTCAGACTGGAGAAACTGTGGTTGTTAGTGTTCATTCTGCTATTCCATATTTTACAAGTTTCTATAAAAAGCATCTACTACTTTTTTAACCAGAAAAGAAATGTTATTTTACATTAAAAAACCAATGCTAAATTCCCTTAGAGAGAATATATAATCACAAACCTTTGATAAAATAAATAGCAGTGTGCTGTTTTGAATACATTTTTGTGTCATTTTAGTCAGGGTTCTCTAGATGGTCAGAACTAATAGAATATATATATATATATATGTATATGTATATGCACACACACACACACACATACTTATGGAGTTTATTAAGTAATAACTCACATGATCACAAGGTCCTGCAATCAGCCATCTGCAAGCAGAGGAGCAAGGAAAGCCAGTCCGAGTACCAAAACCGAAGAACTTGGAGTCTGATGTTTGAGGGCAGGAAGATTCCATCCCAGAAGAGAGATGTAGGCAGGGAGACTAGGCGGGTCTAGCCTTTTCACATTTTTCTGCCTGCTTTATATTCTAGCTGCACTGGCAACTGATTAGATGGTACCCACCCAGATTGAGGGTGGGTCTGCCTTTCCCAGCCCACTTACTCAAATGTTAATGTCTTTGGCAACACCCTCACAGACACACCCAGGATCAATAGTTTGCATCCTTCAATCCAATCAAGTTGACAGTATTAACCTTCACACTTGGTTATGTCAATTTTATTTTTAGGTATCATTTGGGGCATGGAAGATAGAGAGGACCTTAGTTTCCATTTTTTCTTGGTTAAAATTAATGTAATGTTGCTTTCCGTGCAAGAAAGAAGGCTACAGTGTTTGCTGTAACAGTATTTTGTGACATCAATATCATCTTTAGCTTTATTTCTTTCATCACTACAGCAAAGGCAAAGAATCATGGTGCTCAGTCATAAGACAAGAAGCAAAAGTCCATCAATGCGAATGCCCAAGGATATGTCTGCTTCTCAGAGTAGCCATTTAGCAGTCTGTCATCTGTAAACTTGCCTTAGCCTCTTCCAAATATTTCCTTATCTATCATCATTTAGGGGTTCAGAAAGTGGATCTTTTCATATTTTTTTTTGTCCAAAACGTACTTAGGTTGGCTCCTTTACTAACTCCCAATTTTCTCCACTATCATGACTCCGGAGCCAGTCCCTTTTCTGTGAAAGCAGCATCGACAACATTGATTCCACAAATATGTTCTCTGTGTTTAGCTATTACAAGATCTTGAAGGAACCAAAAGCCTATGGCACAAACCTTAGTGGGCAGTGAGCAAAGAGATGAAAGCAGTTCCCGCCTCTGTTTTTCTACCTCAGACCCACTGGTTAACATAATTAATGAAATGTCTACAATTAAAATTGGAATGAAAATATTATAGAACTAGCAATGGCTAAATTATGTAACTGCAAGCAGTTAGCAATTAAGAGAAACTTTGTCCCTCAAAAAGTGAAAATTACATTCTTTGTATTGACTTCTATTCAGAAATTTTTCTGAACTGAAAATGTAACAAATTAATAAAGGCCAAACACAGGCAAATTGTCTATTTTTAAAATTTTTGTGAGTACATAGTGGGTGTATATATTTACGGGGTATATGAGATATTTTGAAACAGGCATACAATGCATAATGATCAGATCACGGCAAATGAGGAATCCATCCCCTCGTGTACTTTGATTTTTAATCCAAGCTGTTAATTCCACCTTAAATTTTTTTCATAGTTTTTAGAATCCATCTTTTTTTTTTTTTTTCTTTTGGCAGAGCCTCACTCTGTCGCCCAGGCTGGAGTGCAGTGGCGCAATCAGCTCACTGCTACCTCCGCCTCCTGGGTTTAAGCGATTCTCCTACCTCAGCCTCCTGAATAGCTGGCATTACAGGTGCCCACCACCATTCCTGTCTAATTTTTGTCTTTTTAATAGAGACTAGGTTTCACCATTTTGGCCAGGCCGATCATGAACTCTGGACCTCAAGTGTTCCTCCCGCCTCAGCTTCCCAAAGTGCTGAGGTTACAGGCCTGAGCCACTGTGCCTGGCCAGCATCCATCGTTTTAATGACTATTTTAGTCTTAAAAAGAAACAAATAAATGTGTGTATGTGAAAAAAGAAAAAGAAAAAAGAATGAGTGTCGCTGGATGCAATTCCTTTGAAAAAAATTGACAGAATTGAATTGAATTATGTAATTAAAAAATTATAATGATAAATTTACATGTCTCTGGGCTGGGTTTCACGGTTCAAACCTTCTTCTTTTTTGATGGTTCACACCTGTAATCCCAGTCCTGTGGGAGGTCCAGGTGGGAGGATCACTTGTGCCCAGGGACTCAAGGTAGCAACACACCACTGCAGTCCAGCCTGGGCGACAAAGCCAGACACTGTATCAAACCCAACCAAACAAAAACATTAATTAGTTTATGTGTGTTTGTAACCAAATTGCAAACCCCTGGAGGGAAGAGGCTATTAAGCATCCTTTTACCTCCCCATAACTTCTAATACCTAAACCTATAATGATGGATCAATGCTCCAAAGGAAAGAATATAGAGCAAAGCGAAGGAATACATGAAAACTGACAGACAGAAGCAAGGACAACAAAATCGAGGAATATAAATCCAAAAAGAGAAGTGAAGTTTTGTGGCATGACCAAAATAGACACCTGGCCCAGTGGAACAGAGAAGAGAGCCCAGAAATAAATCCGTGCACTTACAGTCAATTGATTTTTGACAGAGGTGCCAAGAACACACAGTGAGGGAAGGACATTCTTCAACAAATGGTATTTGGAAAACGGTATATCCACAAGCAGAGGACTGAAATTCCATCCTCATCTCTCACCATATACAAAAGTCAACTTAAAATGAATTAACATGGTATAATGTAAGACCTGAATCTATGAAACTACTGGAAGAAAACATAGGGAGAGAGCTCCATGACATTGGTGTTAGCAATGAATTTTTTTGGATAAGATCCCCAAAGCACAGAGAACAAAAGCAAAGTAATGAGATTATCTCAAACTAAAAAACTTCTGCACAGCAAAAGAAATAATCAACAGTGTGCAAAGACAATCTATGGAATGAGAAAATATATTTGCAAACCGTACAGCTGAGAAGAGGTGAAAATCCAAAATATATAAAGAAATCAATAATAAGAAAACAAATAACCTGATTAAAACCTGAGCAAAAAGCCCAACACAGTGGCTCACGCCTGTACTCTCAGCACTTTGGGAGGCCAGGTGGGCTGATCGCTTGAGCCCAGGAGTTTGAGGCCCGTCTGGGAAACATAGTGAGATCCAAGTTCTACAGAAAATAAAAATAGAAAGAAATTAGCTGAGGTAACAAGGCAGCCATGGGAACTGATACAAAAGGGTGACTAGTACCTCTGAGGAGAGAAGAGACACACAAACTGTGTCACCTCTGGAAGAGCATGTGTGGAAAAAGTGACCATCACAAGAGGAGATAACAAGGAAACAACTTAAAATGTAACAAACTCATAAAGGCCACACTCAGGCAATTGGGAGAGCTGGAATCCCTGGAAGTCTCAGACACAACTGGAATCCACGTTCACTTGTCAGTTTTTTCCTGCACACCTCCATCTGGCATTCATGGGGTAGATTGGAGGAATCCATGGAGGTGTGGGAGTACCCTCAGTGGGTGAAACCCTGATTGCTTCCAAAACCTTGCTCTTTTTTAAAACATAATTTTTAGTGAGTATATTTGAGATTTACAACATGATGCTATGAGATACATAAAGATAGTAATGTGATAACTGTAGTGAAGCAAATTAACCTATCTCACCAGGACTTTTTTGTGAAAAGAACAGCTAAAATACACTTATTTAACCAAAGTGCCTAATATAATACATTAACAGCAATCCTCATGTTGTACCTTAGATCTCTAGACTTGTTCATCCTACGTATCTGCTACTTTGTATCCTTGGACCTTCATCTCCCCATTTCCTCCCCCATCCTCCCCTGTCCCTGATCACCACCAATTTATTTTCTATCTCCCCGTATTCTACCTTTTTCTTTCTCTTCCTCTCTTTCTTTCCTCCTTTCTTTCTTCCTTCCTTCCTTTCTTTCTTCCTTTCTTCCTTTACTTCTCCTTCCTTCCTTCCTTCCCTTTCTTCTTCCCTTCCCTTCTCCTTCCTTCCTTCCTTCCTTTTCTTTTCTTATTTCCTTAATTCTTTCTTTCTCTTTCTTTCAGCTTTCTTTCCCTTTCTCTCATTCTCTTTCTTCCTCCTCCACTCCTTCTTTCTGATTCCACACATAAGTGAGATCATGCAATACTTTTCTTTCTGTATCTAGCTTATTTCACTTGGCATAATGTCCTCCACATTCATCAACATTGTGGAAAATGGCAGGATTTCCTTCCTATTTAAAGCTGATTAATATTCCATCGTATAAATACACCACCAAAATCTTGTCTTACAGAAGCAATGTCACCAGTCATTGGAAGAGGGACAGGAATTCTCTCGACATAAGTCCCTAGTGAAAATCTGAGGAGGAATGGAAGCAAAGATGTTTGAGCCTGGAGACAGGGCAGGAAACCCAGTTCATCCCACTAATACACTCTAATATAAAATAGAGGTCTGCTGTTCTGGGGGAAGGAACCAAAATCTCCCACACAAGATCCCACAGTGAAACAGGGAAGAATTTGGTCAACACAAAGGGAGGCTGACAGGAATGCTGAGAAAGTCCTGCCCCTGAGGGTTAAGCATAAATCACTTGCCTAAGACTGAGATTGAGCAGGGAAACTGAGAACCACCCCCTGGCTCCACCAAGAGCAGCAGCAGTCACTCCCTGGGAGAATGTCTATTGTGACCCAGCTGTGTATGTCAGCCATAAAAAAGGATGAGTTCGTGTCCTTTGTAGGGACATGGATGCAGCTAGAAACCATCATTCTCAGCAAACTATCACAAGGACAGAAAACCAAACACCGCATGTTCTCACTCATAGGTGGGAATTGAACAATGAGAACACTTGGACACAGGAAGGGGAATATCACACACTGGGGCCTGTCGGGGTGTGGGGGGAGGGGGGAGGGATAGCATTAGGAGATATACCTAATGTAAATGATGAGTTAACGGGTGCAGCACACCAACATGGCACATGTATGTAAAAACCTGCATGCTGTGCACATGTACCCTAGAACTTAAAGTATAATAATAAAAATAAAAATAAATAAAATAAACTGTCTCCACATTAATTTGTTTACACTTGTATATTAAAAGTCAGAGTTTGGCTGGGCATGGTGGCTCATGCCTCTAATCCCAGCCCTCTAATCCCAGCACTTTGGGAGGCTAAGTCAGGAGGACCCCTTGAAGCGAGGAGTTCAAGACCAACCAGGGAAACA
This sequence comes from Theropithecus gelada, assembly GCF_003255815.1. Lineage (NCBI taxonomy): Eukaryota > Metazoa > Chordata > Mammalia > Primates > Cercopithecidae > Theropithecus > Theropithecus gelada. The sequence continues at coordinate 423 of NW_020262627.1, read as the reverse complement.
TAGTGAGACCTTGTCTCTACAAATGTAAAAAATACTAGGCAGACATGGTGATGCACACCTCTAGATCCAGCTCCTCCAGGGACTGAGGTGGGAGGATCACTTGAGACCAGGAGGTTGAGACAGCATTGAGCTATGTTCACATCACTGCACTCCTGTCTGGGTGAGAGAAGGAGACCCAGTCTAAAAAGTAAAAGGTTAGAGATTCTTTTTTTTTTTTTTTTTAATTTATTTATTATTATTATACTTTAAGTTGTAGGGTACATGTGCATAACGTGCAGGTTTGTTACATATGTATACTTGTGCCATGTTGGTCTGTTGCACCCATCAACTCGTCATTTGCATCAGGTATAACTCCCAATGCAATCCCTCCCCCCTACCCCCTCCCCATGATAGGCCCCGGTGTGTGATGTTCCCCTTCCTGAG
>NW_020262626.1:0-2860 GCF_003255815.1 Theropithecus gelada | reverse complement strand
AGTGTGTAGAGGGAAATTTATAGCACTAAATGCCCACAAGAGAAAGCTGGAAAGATCTAAAATCGACACCCTAACATCACAATTAAAAGAACTAGAGAAGCAAGAGAAAACACATTCAAAAGCTAGCAGAAGGCAAGAAATAACTAAGATCAGAGCAGAACTGAAGGAGATAGAGACACAAAAAACCCTCCAAAAAATCAATGAATCCAGGAGCTGGTTTTTTGAAAAGATCAACAAAATTGATAGACCGCTAGCAAGACTAATAAAGAAGAAAAGACAGAAGAATCAAATAGATGCAATAAAAAATGATAAAGGGGATATCACCACTGACCCCACAGAAATACAAACTACCATCAGAGAATACTATAAACACCTCTACGCAAATAAACTAGAAAACCTAGAAGAAATGGATAATTTCCTGGACATTTACACTCTCCCAAGACTAAACCAGGAAGAAGTTGAATCCCTGAATAGACCAATAGCAGGCTCTGAAATTGAGGCAATAATTAATAGCCTACCAACCAAAAAAAGTCCAGGACCAGACGGATTCACAGCCAAATTCTACCAGAGGTACAAGGAGGAGCTGGTACCATTCCTTCTGAAACTATTCCCATCAATAGAAAAAGAGGGAATCCTCCCTACCTCATTTTATGAGGCCAACATCATCCTGATACCAAAACCTGGCAGAGACACAACAAAAAAAGAGAATTTTAGACCAATATCCCTGATGAACATCGATGCAAAAATCCTCAATAAAATACTGACAAACCGAATCCAGCAGCACATCAAAAAGCTTATCCACCATGATCAAGTGGGCTTCATCCCTGGGATGCAAGGCTGGTTCAACATATGCAAATCAATAAACGTAATCTAGCATATAAACAGAACCAAAGACAAAAACCACATGATTATCTCAATAGATGCAGAAAAGGCCTTTGACAAAATTCAACAGCCCTTCATGCTAAAAACTCTCAATAAATTCAGTATTGATGGAACGTATCTCAAAATAATAAGAGCTATTTATGACAAACCCACAGCCAATATCATAATGAATGGGAAAAAACTGGAAGCATTCTCTTTGAAAACTGGCACAAGACAGGGATGCCCTCTCTCACCACTCCTATCCAACATAGTGTTGGAAGTTCTGGCCAGGGCAATCAGGCAGGATAAAGAAATAAAGGGTATTCACTTAGGAGAAGAAGAAGTCAAATTGTCCCTGTTTGCAGATGACATGATTGTATATTTAGAAAACCCCATTGTCTCAGCCCAAAATCTCCTTAAGCTGATAAGCAACTTCAGCAAAGTATCAGGATACAAAATTAATGTGCAAAAATCACAAGCATTCTTATACACCAGTAACAGACAAACAGAGAGCCAAATCATGAATGAACTTCCATTCACAATTGCTTCAAAGAGAATAAAATATCTAGGAATCCAACTTACAAGGGAAGTAAAGGACCTCTTCAAGGAGAACTACAAACCACTGCTCAGTGAAATAAAAGAGGACACAAACAAATGGAAGAACATACCATGCTCATGGATAGGAAGAATCAATATCATGAAAATGGCCATACTGCCCAAGGTAATTTATAGATTCAATGCCATCCCCATTGAGCTACCAATGACTTTCTTCACAGAATTGGAAAAAACTGCTTTAAAGTTCATATGGAACCAAAAAAGAGCCCGTGTTGCCAAGACAATCCTAAGTCAAAAGAACAAAGCTGGAAGCATCACGCTACCTGACTTCAAACTATACTACAAGGCTACAGTAACCAAAACAGCATGGTACTGGTACCAAAACAGAGATATAGACCAATGGAACAGAACAGAGCCCTCAGAAATAATACCACACATCTACAGCCATCTGATCTTTGACAAACCTGAGAAAAACAAGAAATGGGGAAAGGATTCCCTGTTTAATAAATGGTGCTGGGAAAATTGGCTAGCCATAAGTAGAAAGCTGAAACTGGATCCTTTCCTTATGTCTTACATGAAAATTAATTCAAGATGGATTAGAGACTTAAATGTTAGACCTAATACCATAAAAACCCTAGAAGAAAACCTAGGTAATACCATTCAGGACATAGGCATGGGCAAGGACTTCACGTCTAAAACACCAAAAGCAATGGCAACAAAAGCCAAAATTGACAAATGGGATCTAATTAAACTAAAGAGCTTCTGCAGAGCAAAAGAAACTAACATCAGAGTGAACAGGCAACCTACAGAATGGGAGAAAATTTTTGCAATCTACTCATCTGACAAAGGGCTAATATCCAGAACCTACAAAGAACTCAAACAAATTTACAAGAAAAAAACAAACAACCCCATCAAAAAGTGGGCAAAGGATATGAACAGACAGTTCTCAAGACATTCATACAGCCAACAGACACATGAAAAAATGCTCATCATCACTGGCCATCAGAGAAATGTAAATCAAAACCACAGTGAGATACCATCTCACACCAGTTAGAATGGCAATCATTAAAAAGTCAGGAAACAACAGGTGCTGGAGAGGATGTGGAGAAATAGGAACACTTTTACACTGTTGGTGGGATTGTAAACTAGTTCAACCATTATGGAAAACAGTATGGCGATTCCTCAAGGATCTAGAACTAGATGTACCATATGACCCAGCCATCCCATTACTGGGTATATACCCAAAGGATTATAAATCATGCTGCTATAAAGACACATGCACACGTATGTTTATTGCGGCACTATTCACAATAGCAAAGACTTGGAATCAACCCAAATGTCCATCAGTGACAGACTGGATTAAGAAAATGTGGCACATATACACCATGGAATACTATGCAGCCATAAAAAAGGATGAGTTTGTGTCCTTTGTAGGGACATGGAT
>NW_020262625.1:508-2861 GCF_003255815.1 Theropithecus gelada | reverse complement strand
CACGAAATACAGATGTAACTATGTGAGATGAATTAACAGAACACTAAGCAGTTTCTCAGAAAGCTTCTTTCCAGATTTCTTCTGAGGATATTTCCTTTTTCGTCATTGCCCTCTATGGGCTTCCAGATATCACTTTGCCAATTCCACAAGAACTATCTTAGCGAAAGGCATCTTGAGGGGAAAGCTGTAACTCTGTGAGATGATTTCACAGAAATCAAAGAAGTTTTTCAGAAAGATTCTTTCTCTTTGTTATCGGAGTATATTTCCTTTCCCCTATAGTCTTCAAAGGGATCCGAAATATCTGTTCTCAGATTCCACAGAAATAAGGCAAGCAAAGAGATCATCGAAATACAGATGTAACTCTGTGAGATGAATTAACAGAACACTAAGCAGTTTCTCAGAAAGCTTCTTTCCTGATTTCATCTGAGAATATTTCGTTTTTCACCATAGCCCTTTATGGGATTCCAAATATCACTTTGCCAATTCCACAACAACTGTCTTAGTGAAAGGCTTCTTGAGGGGAAAGCTGTAAGTCTGTGAGATGATTTCATTGAACACAAAGAAGTTTCTCAGAAAGTTTCTCTCTCTTTGTTATCGGAGGGTATTTCCTTTGGCCCTACAGTCTTCAAAGGGATCCGAAATATCTGTTCTCAGATTCCACAGAAATAAGGCTAGCAAAGAGATCCACGAAATACAGATGTAACTCTGTGAGTGGAAGTCACACATCACAGAGCAGTTTCTCAGAAAGCTTCTTTCCAGATTTTATCTCAGGATATTTGCTTTTTCACCATAGCCCCCTTGGGCTTCCAAATATCACTTTGCCAATTCCACAAGAACTGTCTTATCGAAAGGCTTCTTGAGGGGAAAGCTGTAACTCTGGGAGATGATTTCACAGAACACAAAGAAGTTTCTCAGAAAGCATCTTTCTCTTTGTTATCGGAGGATATGTCCTTTGGCCCAACAGTCCTCAAAGGGATCCGAAATATCTGTTCTCAGATTCCACAGAAATAAGGCTAGCAAAGAGATCCACGAAATACAGATGTAACTCTGTGAGATGAATTAACAGAACACTAAGCAGTTTCTCAGAAAGCTTACTTCCAGATTTCATCTGAGGATATTTGCTTTTTCACCATAGCCCTCTATGGGTTTCCAAATATCACTTTACCAATTCCACAAAAAGTGTCTTAGCGAAAGGCTTCTTGAGGGGAAAGCTGTAACTCTGTGAGATGATTTCGAAGAACACAAAGAAGATTCTCAGAAAGCTTCTTTCTCTTTGTTATTGGAGGATATTTCCTTTGGCCCTATAGACTTCGAAGGGATCCGAAATATCTGTTCTCAGATTCCACAGAAATAAGGCTAGCAAAGAGATCCACGAAATACAGATGTAACTCTGTGAGACGAGTTAACAGAACACTAAGCAGTTTCTCAGAAAGCTTCTTTCCAGATTATATCTGAGAATATTCCTTTTTTCACCATAGCCCTCTATGGGCTTCCAAATATCACTTTGCCAATTGCACAAGAACTGTCTTAGGAAAGGCTTCTTGAGGGGAAAGCTGTAACTCTGTGAGATGATTTCACAGAACACAAAGAAGTTTCTCAGAAAGCTTCTTTCTCTTTGTTATTGGAGGATATGTCCTTTGGCCCTATAGTCTTCAAAGGGATCCGAAATATCTGTTCTAAGATTCCACAGAAATAAGGCTAGCAAAGAGACCCACGAAATACAGATGCAACTGTGTGAGATGAATTAACAGAACACAAAGCGGTTTCTCAGAAAGCTTCTTTCCAAATTTCATCTGAGGATATTTGCTTTTTCACCATAGCCCTCTAGGGGCTTCCAAATATCACTTTGCCAATTCCACAAGAACTGTCTTAGCGAAAGGCTTTTTGAGAGGAAAGCTGTAACTCTGTGAGATGATTTCACAGAAATCAAGGAAGTTTCTCAGAAAGCTTCTTTCTCTTTGTTATCGGAGGATATGTCCTTTGGCCCTATAGTCTTCAAAGGGGTCCGAAATATCTGTTCTCAGATTCCACAGAAATAAGGCTAGCAAAGAGATTCACGAAATGGAGATGTAACACTGTTAGATGAATTAACATAACACTAAGCAGTTTCTCATAAAGCTTCTTTTCAAATTTCATCTGAGGATATTTCCTTTTTCACCATAGCCCTCTATGGGCTTCCAAATATCACCTTTCCAGTTACACAAGAACTGTCTTAGCGAAAGGCTTCTTGAGGGCAAAGCTGTAATTCTGAGAGATGATTTCACAGAACACAAAGAAGTTTCTCCGAAAGCTTCTTTCTCTTTGTTATCCGAGGATATTTCCTTTGGCCCTATACTCTTCAAAGGGATCCGAA
>NW_020262625.1:0-485 GCF_003255815.1 Theropithecus gelada | reverse complement strand
CTGAGGATATCCACTTTTTCACCATAGCCCTCTATGGGCTTCCAAATATCACTTTGCGAATTACACAAGAACTGTCTTAGCGAAAGGCTTCTTGAGGGCAAAGCTGTAATTCAGAGAGATGATTTCACAGAACACAAAGAAGTTTCTCAGAAAGCTTCTTTCTCTTTTTTATCGGAGGATATTTCCTTTGCCCCTATAGTCTTCAAAGGGATCCGAAATATCTGTTCTCAGAATCCACAGAAATAAGGCTAGTAAAGAGATCCCCGAAATACAGATGTAACTCTGCGAGTGGAAGTCACACATCACAGAGCAGTTTCTCAGAAAGCTTCTTTGCAGATTTCATCTGAGGATATTTCCTTTTTCCCCAGAGACAACTATGGGCTTGGAAATATCACTTTGCCTATCCCACAAGAACTGTCTCAACGAAAGGCTTCTTGAGGGGAAAGCTGTAACTCTGTGAGATGATTTCACAAAACACAAAGAAG
>NW_020262624.1:0-2861 GCF_003255815.1 Theropithecus gelada | reverse complement strand
TTATTTCTGTGGAATGTGAGAACAGATATTTCGGATCCCTTTGAAGACTATAGGGTCAAAGGAAATATCCTCCGATAACAAAGAGAATGAAGCTTTCTGAGAAACTTCTTTGTGTTCTTTGAAATCATCTCACAGAATTACAGCTTTGCCCTCAAGAAGCCTTTTGCTAAGACAGTTCTTGTGGAACTGGCAAAGTGATATTTGGAATCTCTTAGAGGGCTATGGTGAAAAGGAAATATCCTCAGATGAAATCTGGAAAGAAGCTTTCTGAGAAACTGATCTGTGATGTGTGACTTCCACTCACAGAGTTACATTTTTATTTTGTGGATCTCTTTGCTATCCTTATTCCTGTGGACTGAGAAGAGATGTCTCGGATCCCTTTGAAGATTATAGGGCCAAAGGAAATATCCCCGATAACAAAGAGAAAGAAGCTTTCTGAGCAACTTTTTTGTGTTCTGTGAAATCATATCACAGAGCTACAGCTTTCCCCTCAAGAAGCCTTTCGCTAAGACAGTTCTTGTGGAATTTTCAAAGTGATATTTGGAAGCTAATAGAGGGCTATGGTGAAAAAGGAAATATCCTCAGATGAAATCTGGAAAGACGCTTTCTGAGAAACTGCTGAGTGTTCTGTTAATTCATCTCACAGAGTTACATCTGTATTTCGTGGATCTCTTTGCTAGCCTTATTTCTGTGGAATCTGAGAACAGATATTTCGGATCCCTTTGAAGACTACAGGGCCAAAGGAAACATCCTCCGATAACAAAGAGAAAGAAGCTTTCTGAGAAACTTCTTTGTGTTCTGTGAAATCATCTCACAGAGTTACTGCTTTCCCCTCAAGAAGCCTTTCGCTAAGACAGTTGTTGTGGAGTTGGCATAGTGATATTTGGAAGCCCATAGAGGGCTATGGTGAAAAAGGAAATATCCTCAGATGAAATCTGGCAAGAAGCTTTCTGAGAAACTGCTCTGTGATGTGTGACTTCCACTCACAGAGTTACATCTCTATTTCGTGGATCTCTTTGCTAGCCGTATTTCTGTGGAATCTGAGAACAGATATTTCCGATCCCTTTGAAGACTATAGGGCCAAAGGAAATATCCTCCGATAACAAAGAGAAAGAAGCTTTCTGAGAAACGTCTTTGTGTTCTGTGAAATCATCTCACAGAGTTACAGCTTTCCCCTCAAGAAGCCTTTCGCTAAAACAGTTCTTGTGGAATTGGCAAAGTGATATTTGGAAGCCCATAATTGTCTATGGTGAAAAAGGAAATATCCTCAGATGAAATCTGGAAAGAAGCTTTCTGAGAAACTGCTTAGTGTTCTGTTAACTCTTCTCACAGAGATACATGTGTATTCGTGGATCTCTTTGCTAGCCTTAATTCTGTTTAATCTGAGAACAGATATTTCGGATCCCTTTGAAGACTATAGCGGCAAAGGAAATATCCTCCGATAACAAAGAGAAAGAAGCTTTCTTAGAAACTTCTTTGTGTTCTGTGAAATCATCTCACAGAGTTACAGCTTTCCCCTCAAGAAGGCTTTCGCTAAGACAGTGCTTGTGGAATTGGCAAAGTGATATTTGGAAGCCCATAGAGGGCTATTGTGAAAAAGGAAATCTCCTCATATGAAATCTCGAAATAAGCTTTCTGAGAAACTGCTCTCTGATGTGTGACTTCCACTCACATAGTTACATCTGTATTTCGTGGATCTCTTTGCTAGCCTTATTTTTGTGGAATCTGAGAACAGATATTTCGGATCTCTTTGAATACTATAGGGCCAAAGGAAATATCCTCCGATAACAAAGGGAAAGAAACTTTCTGCGAAACTTCTTTGTGTTCTGTGAAATCATGTCACAGAGTTACAGCTTTCCCCTCAAGAAGCCTTTCGCTAAGACAGTTCTTGTGGAATTGCCAAAGTGATATTTGGAAGCACATAGAGGGCTATGGTGAAAAAGGAAATATCCTCAGATGAAATCTGGAAAGAAGCTTTCTGAGAAACTGCTCTGTGATGTGTGACTTCCACTCACAAAGATACATCTGTATTTCGTGGATCTCTTTGCTAGTCTTATTTCTGTGGAATCTGAGAACAGATATTTTGGATCCCTTTGAAGACTATACGGGCAAAGGAAATATCCTACGGTAACAAAGAGGAAGAAGTTTGCTGAGAAACTTCTTTGTGTTCTATGAAATCATCTCTCAGAATTACAGCTTTCCCCTCAAGAAGCCTTTCGCTAAGACAGTTCTAGTGGAATTGGCAAAGTGATATTTGGAAGACCATAGAAGGCTATGGTGAAAAAGGAAATATTCTCAGATGAAATCTGGAAAGAAGCTTTCTGAGAAACTGCTTAGTGTTCTGTTAATTCATCTCACAGAGTTACATGTGTATTTCGTGGATCTCTTTGCTAGCCTTATTTCTGTGGAATCTGGGAATAGATATTTCGGATCCCTTTGAAGACTATAGGGTCAAAGGAAATATCCTCCGATAACAAAGAGAAAGAAGGTTTCTGAGAAACTTCTTTGTGTTCTGTGAAATCATCTCACAGAGTTACAGCTTTCCCCTCAAGAAGCCTTTCGCTAACACAGTTCTTGTGGAATTGGCAAAGTGATATTTGGAAGCCAATAGAGGGCTATGGTGAAAAAGGAAATATCCTGAGATGAAATCTGGCAAGAAGCTTTCTGAGAAACTGCTCTGTGATGTGTGACTTCCACTCACAGAGTTACATCTGTATTTCATGGGTCTCTTTGCAAGCCTTATTTCTGTGGAATCTGAGAAGAGATATTTCGGATCCCTTTGAAGACTATAGGGCCAAAGGAAATATCCTCCGATAACAAAGAGAAGGAAGCTTTCTGAGATACTTCTTTGTGTTCTGTGA
>NW_020262623.1:0-2862 GCF_003255815.1 Theropithecus gelada | reverse complement strand
CTTGAGGGCCTCCAACATACCTATCCTACAGATAGAGAATATATATATACACACACACACACACATATACGCATATATATGTGTGTGTGTATATATATACACACACAATAATTATTTACTAAAATATAATTTTAATTTTAGCATAGTTTTAGATTTATAGAAAAGATTCAAATATAGTACAGAGATCTCATAGACACTTCACCCACTTTCCCATATTGATAATATCTTACCTTATCATGGTACATTAGTCACAACTAATGATCAAACTTTGATACATTGCTCAACTAAAACTTTACACTTTATTTGGATTTATAGTAATTAGTTTTCCCATAATGCTCTTTCTATGTTTCAGGATTCTATCCAGGATACATTGAGTTTAACTGTCTCATCTCCGTAGTCCCCTCTGCTCTATAAACATTTCTAGACCTTTACTTGTTTTCCAGGAAGTATTGTTTTTCTGTTGCTTTGCTTTAGTTTTTTTGTAAACAATTTTGGGTTTCTTAATTATCTCTATGATTTCTCTGTGTTTTACTTTGCAAATGCCTGTTTTCTAACTTTATTATAGCTTTCCTTTTATAATTTTCTTTGTGTTTACTCTGGTTTTATTTTCTAGCTTCCCCAATAGAAGTTTTAGCTCAGTATTTCTCAATCTTTCTTGCTTTCTAAAATAAAAATTTAAGGATATAAATGTTCTTTTTTTTTTATATCTACCATCCATATAGTATGTTTGGATAACTTCTTCATACTACTTTTCCAATTCAGTAATATTTTCTTCAACTGCTTGTAGTGTGTGAGATATAGATATAGATAGATAGATACAGATGAAGATAATTTAATAAGAATTATTATATATGGGAGAAGGGATGGAAAAGAGTAAAGAGGATGGAATAAAAGTTGGAGTTATCTCATTCTACCTTGTGTGACAGGTTTTTCTTTGGCAATATGTAAATGATTTCAAAATTATAAAATAAATTTAAGTCAAAATAAAATAAAAGTGATGCCTAAAAATCAAAAACAAAATAAAGCAAATTATTCTAACTTTATATAAATTTGCTGGCCTAAAAATATTATTCGATTATCCAAGCTTTATGAGTAACTAGAATTTAGTAATATTAAATACTAATTATAGAACTCTAGTATTTTTTGTAACAATGCTATTGTTTCTATAACTAGATACATATAGATACATAATTTTAACATAAAGGAACTGTGTAATTACTTAAAAATATTTCAATTTAAGATTTGTAATGCAAAGAAAGAGGAGAAACTATAAAATCAAATAAATTAATGCTATCTTAAATTCAAATAGGAAATTTTCTTATGAACATATAATGTATTTTGTCCTTACAAAAATAAATTACTTTTTACCAACTTTGTCTGGTAAAATGGTCTACAATGATAACAATATCCAATAGCAATAATAAGATTTGAAAATTGAAAATTAATTTCAGAATACTATTTTTAACTAAAAGGAACCAATAATTTTTGGTGAAATGATTTATTCCAGATCCAGGACAGGAAATGAGCTTTACTTGGTTTGTAAATCAATATCTACATGATGTCCACATCATGGACATCTTTACAAAAAGAATCATAAAAGATTATATTTACCAGAAAATAAAGTTTTAATGCATATTGGGGTTATGCCATAAAAGGACATAGGCATCATTCTGAAAGACCTCCCCTGAAAAAGAATAAACAATTTGAGCATCAAAAATAAATTTGGATATAAAAGATTCAAGTTCATCATTTCTGAGTTCATAATGACACAAAAATACATCTCACTGATCACTTGAGGAAATTTTCAAGGCACAAATTCAGTATTTTTAAAACTGGTAGCAAAAAAGTGGGGGCAGGGGAACACATGCATTTATCCTGCCTTTCCCATGCCAACTAGGTTTCAGAGTAATTTAATCGTAGACAAGTACAAGATTTTCTTTATAGAAAAATTCCGCAGCTGACAAGAGCAGAAAGAATGGAAGGATATCATCATTTTGCCATCTATTAATATAATTATAAATCTAGACAATAATCCTTAGTGGCTACTAAAACTAGTTGATGAAAGGCTAATGGAGAACTTAAAAATGGACAAATTGAATTGACAACTCCTGAACCTATTGATAAATATTAACATCATAAAAGAGAGGCAACAAGATAATACATGACTATTAAAGCAATGAAGTGTAGGCAAGTATTTTTGGGAAAAAAAATCAAACATGAATCTCATTATGTCTTCATCAAGGCTCAGTGTTTACAGAGGATAGAAGAACATGCTGTATGACACCATATGGCCAAATTCAGAATGTGAGAAACATGACAGGAAAGAGGACTTAGTTTTTTCAACAAAGAAATGTTCGAGGATGGTGGTGAAAGGAGCAAGAGAGAGAGAAAACAAAAGAATAAAATAGACAGAGACTGAGAGGGGCAATTTTATAGATTAAAAGACACTCAAGAGACTTAGCAGTCAAATGTAGTATGTGGACATCATGTAGATACTGATTTTCAAACCAAGTGAAGTAATTGATGCCACAGTTGATATGATTTTACACTATATATTTTGAGTGTTGACATAAATTATTTATTTTTAAGTTGAATACAGGTATTGTGATTAATTTTTAAAAGTTTCTTCATCTCTGTCACTTGAAACTGAAATGGTTTTTTAAAATGCAGACTTAGAATTATTAAGTTTGTGAAATTCTTCCACATATTCCTTGGATCCCCAAAACTAATGGGTTATGCAAGGTTATATATTATTGGCCCTTATTTTTATTTTCTTTTTTCCTTTCCTTTCCTTTCTTTCCTTCCCTTCCCTTCCCTCCCTCCTCCCTTCCCCTTCCCCTTCCCCTTCTCCTTCCTTCCTTC
>NW_020262622.1:0-2862 GCF_003255815.1 Theropithecus gelada | reverse complement strand
CTTGAGGGCCTCCAACATACCTATCCTACAGATAGAGAATATATATACACACACACACACACACATATACGCATATATATGTGTGTGTGTATATATATACACACACAATAATTATTTACTAAAATATAATTTTAATTTTAGCATAGTTTTAGATTTATAGAAAAGATTCAAATATAGTACAGAGATCTCATAGACACTTCACCCACTTTCCCATATTGATAATATCTTACCTTATCATGGTACATTAGTCACAACTAATGATCAAACTTTGATACATTGCTCAACTAAAACTTTACACTTTATTTGGATTTATAGTAATTAGTTTTCCCATAATGCTCTTTCTATGTTTCAGGATTCTATCCAGGATACATTGAGTTTAACTGTCTCATCTCCGTAGTCCCCTCTGCTCTATAAACATTTCTAGACCTTTACTTGTTTTCCAGGAAGTATTGTTTTTCTGTTGCTTTGCTTTAGTTTTTTTGTAAACAATTTTGGGTTTCTTAATTATCTCTATGATTTCTCTGTGTTTTACTTTGCAAATGCCTGTTTTCTAACTTTATTATAGCTTTCCTTTTATAATTTTCTTTGTGTTTACTCTGGTTTTATTTTCTAGCTTCCCCAATAGAAGTTTTAGCTCAGTATTTCTCAATCTTTCTTGCTTTCTAAAATAAAAATTTAAGGATATAAATGTTCTTTTTTTTTTATATCTACCATCCATATAGTATGTTTGGATAACTTCTTCATACTACTTTTCCAATTCAGTAATATTTTCTTCAACTGCTTGTAGTGTGTGAGATATAGATATAGATAGATAGATACAGATGAAGATAATTTAATAAGAATTATTATATATGGGAGAAGGGATGGAAAAGAGTAAAGAGGATGGAATAAAAGTTGGAGTTATCTCATTCTACCTTGTGTGACAGGTTTTTCTTTGGCAATATGTAAATGATTTCAAAATTATAAAATAAATTTAAGTCAAAATAAAATAAAAGTGATGCCTAAAAATCAAAAACAAAATAAAGCAAATTATTCTAACTTTATATAAATTTGCTGGCCTAAAAATATTATTCGATTATCCAAGCTTTATGAGTAACTAGAATTTAGTAATATTAAATACTAATTATAGAACTCTAGTATTTTTTGTAACAATGCTATTGTTTCTATAACTAGATACATATAGATACATAATTTTAACATAAAGGAACTGTGTAATTACTTAAAAATATTTCAATTTAAGATTTGTAATGCAAAGAAAGAGGAGAAACTATAAAATCAAATAAATTAATGCTATCTTAAATTCAAATAGGAAATTTTCTTATGAACATATAATGTATTTTGTCCTTACAAAAATAAATTACTTTTTACCAACTTTGTCTGGTAAAATGGTCTACAATGATAACAATATCCAATAGCAATAATAAGATTTGAAAATTGAAAATTAATTTCAGAATACTATTTTTAACTAAAAGGAACCAATAATTTTTGGTGAAATGATTTATTCCAGATCCAGGACAGGAAATGAGCTTTACTTGGTTTGTAAATCAATATCTACATGATGTCCACATCATGGACATCTTTACAAAAAGAATCATAAAAGATTATATTTACCAGAAAATAAAGTTTTAATGCATATTGGGGTTATGCCATAAAAGGACATAGGCATCATTCTGAAAGACCTCCCCTGAAAAAGAATAAACAATTTGAGCATCAAAAATAAATTTGGATATAAAAGATTCAAGTTCATCATTTCTGAGTTCATAATGACACAAAAATACATCTCACTGATCACTTGAGGAAATTTTCAAGGCACAAATTCAGTATTTTTAAAACTGGTAGCAAAAAAGTGGGGGCAGGGGAACACATGCATTTATCCTGCCTTTCCCATGCCAACTAGGTTTCAGAGTAATTTAATCGTAGACAAGTACAAGATTTTCTTTATAGAAAAATTCCGCAGCTGACAAGAGCAGAAAGAATGGAAGGATATCATCATTTTGCCATCTATTAATATAATTATAAATCTAGACAATAATCCTTAGTGGCTACTAAAACTAGTTGATGAAAGGCTAATGGAGAACTTAAAAATGGACAAATTGAATTGACAACTCCTGAACCTATTGATAAATATTAACATCATAAAAGAGAGGCAACAAGATAATACATGACTATTAAAGCAATGAAGTGTAGGCAAGTATTTTTGGGAAAAAAAATCAAACATGAATCTCATTATGTCTTCATCAAGGCTCAGTGTTTACAGAGGATAGAAGAACATGCTGTATGACACCATATGGCCAAATTCAGAATGTGAGAAACATGACAGGAAAGAGGACTTAGTTTTTTCAACAAAGAAATGTTCGAGGATGGTGGTGAAAGGAGCAAGAGAGAGAGAAAACAAAAGAATAAAATAGACAGAGACTGAGAGGGGCAATTTTATAGATTAAAAGACACTCAAGAGACTTAGCAGTCAAATGTAGTATGTGGACATCATGTAGATACTGATTTTCAAACCAAGTGAAGTAATTGATGCCACAGTTGATATGATTTTACACTATATATTTTGAGTGTTGACATAAATTATTTATTTTTAAGTTGAATACAGGTATTGTGATTAATTTTTAAAAGTTTCTTCATCTCTGTCACTTGAAACTGAAATGGTTTTTTAAAATGCAGACTTAGAATTATTAAGTTTGTGAAATTCTTCCACATATTCCTTGGATCCCCAAAACTAATGGGTTATGCAAGGTTATATATTATTGGCCCTTATTTTTATTTTCTTTTTTCCTTTCCTTTCCTTTCTTTCCTTCCCTTCCCTTCCCTCCCTCCTCCCTTCCCCTTCCCCTTCCCCTTCTCCTTCCTTCCTTC
>NW_020262621.1:0-2863 GCF_003255815.1 Theropithecus gelada | reverse complement strand
ATAAAATCCTTTACAGATAAGCAAATGCTTAGAGATTTTGTCACCACCAGGCCTGCCTTACCAGAGACCGTGAAGGAAGCACTAAACATGGAAAGGAACAACCGGTACCAGCCATTGCAAAAACATGCCAGAATGTAAAGACCATTTAAGCTAGGAAGAAACTGCATCAACTAACAAGCAAAATAACCAGTTAATATCATAATGGCAGGATCAAGTTCACACATAACAATCTTAACCTTAAATGTAAATGGACTAAATGCTCCAATTAAAAGACACAGACTGGCAAACTGCATAAAGAGTGAAGACCCATCAGTCTCCTGTATTCAGGAGACCCATCTCACATGCAGAGACATACATAGGCTCAAAATAAAGGGATGGAGGAAGATTTACCAAGCAAATGGAGAACAAAAAAAAGCAGGGGTTGCAATACTAGTCTCTGATAAAACAGACTTTAAACCATCAAAGATCAAAAGAGACAAAGAAGGCCATTACATAATGGTAAAGGGATCAATTCAACAGGAAGAGCTATCTATCCTAAATATATATGCACCCAATACAGGAGCACCCAGATTCATAAAGCAAGTCCTTAGAGACTTACAAAGAGACTTAGACTCCCATACAATAATAATGGGAGACTTCAACACTCCATTGTCAACATTAGACAGATCAACGAGACAGAAAGTTAACAAGGATATCCAGGAATTGAACTCATCTCTGCAGCAAGCAGACCTAATAGACATCTATAGAACTCTCCACCCCAAATCAACAGAATATACATTCTTCTCAGCACCACATCGCACTTATTCCAAAATTGACCACATAATTGGAAGTAAAGCACTCCTCAGCAAATGTACAAGAACAGAAATTATAACAAACTGTCTCTCAGACCACAGTGCAATCAAACTAGAACTCAGGACTAAGAAACTCAATCAAAACTGCTCAAATACATGGAAACTGAACAACCTGCTCCTGAATGACTACTGGGTACATAATGAAATGAAGGCAGAAATAAAGATGTTCTTTGAAACCAATGAGAACAAAGATACAACATACCAGAATCTCTGGGACACATTTAAAGCAGTGTGTAGAGGGAAATTTATAGCACTAAATGCGCACAAGAGAAAGCAGGAAAGATCTAAAATTGACACTCTAACATCACAATTAAAAGAACTAGAGAAGCAAGAGCAAACGCATTCAAAACCTAGCATAAGGCAAGAAATAACTAAGATCAGAGCAGAACTGAAGGAGATAGAGACACAAAAAACCCTCCAAAAAATCAATGAATCCAGGAGTTGTTTTTTTTGAAAAGATCAACAAAATTGACAGACCGCTAGCAAGACTAATAAAGAAGAAAAGAGAGAAGAATCAAATAGACGCAATAAAAAATGATAAAGCGGATATCACCACCGACCCCACAGAAATACAAACTACCATCAGAGAATACTATAAACACCTCTATGCAAATAAACTAGAAAATCTAGAAGAAGTGGATAATTTCCTGGACACATACACTCTTCCAAGACTAAACCAGGAAGAAGTTGAATCCCTGAATAGACCAATAGCAGGCTCTGAAATTGAGGCAATAATTAATAGCCTACCAACCAAAAAAAGTCCAGGACCAGATGGATTCACAGCTGAATTCTACCAGAGGTACAAGGAGGAGCTGGTACCATTCCTTCTGAAACTATTCCAAGCAATAGAAAAAGAGGGAATCCTCCCTAACTCATTTTATGAGGCCGACATCATCCTGATACCAAAGCCTGGCAGAGACACAAGAAAAAAAGAGAATTTTAGACCAATATCCCTGATGAACATCGATGCAAAAATCCTCAATAAAATACTGGCAAATCGGATTCAGCAGCACATCAAAAAGCTTATCCACCATGATCAAGTGGGCTTCATCCTTGAGATGCAAGGCTGGTTCAACATTCACAAATCAATAAACATAATCCAGCATATAAACAGAACCAAAGACAAGAACCACATGATAATCTCCATAGATGCAGAAAAGGCTTTTGACAAAATTCAACAGCCCTTCATGCTAAAAACGCTCAATAAATTCGGTATTGATGGAACGTACCTCAAAATCATAAGAGCTATTTATGACAAACCCACAGCCAATATCATACTGAATGGGAAAAAACTGGAAAAATTCCCTTTGAAAACTGGCACAAGACAGGGATGCCCTCTCTCACCACTCCTATTCAACATAGTGTTGGAAGTTCTGGCTAGGGCAATCAGGCAAGAGAAAGACATCAAGGGTATTCAGTTAGGAAAAGAAGAAGTCAAATTGTCCCTGTTTGCAGATGACATGATTGTATATTTAGAAAATCCCATTGTCTCAGCCCAAAATCTCCTTAAGCTGATAAGAAACTTCAGCAAAGTCTCAGGATACAAAATTAATGTGCAAAAATCACAAGCATTCGTATACACCAGTAACAGACAAACAGAGAGCCAAATCATGAATGAACTTCCATTCACAATTGCTTCAAAGAGAATAAAATACCTAGGAATCCAACTTACAAGGGATGTAAAGGACCTCTGCAAGGAGAACTACAAACCACTGCTCAGTGAAATAAAAGAGGACACAAACAAATGGAAGAACATACCATGCTCATGGATAGGAAGAATCAATATCGTGAAAATGGCCATACTGCCCAAGGTAATTTATAGATTCAATGCCATCCCCATCAAGCTACCAATGAGTTTCTTCACAGAATTGGAAAAAACTGCTTTAAAGTTCATATGGAACCAAAAAAGAGCCCGCATCTCCAAGACAATCCTAAGTCAAAAGAACAAAGCTGGAGCCATCACGTTACCTGACTTCAAACTATACTACAAGGCTACAGTAACCAAAACAGCA
>NW_020262620.1:0-2822 GCF_003255815.1 Theropithecus gelada | reverse complement strand
ACATAGCCCTCTATGGGCTTCCAAATATCACTTTGCCAATTCCACAAGAACTGTCTTAGCGAAAGTCTTCCTGAGGGGAAAGCTGAAACTCTGTGAGATGATTTCACAGAACACAAACAAGTTTCTCAGAAAGATTCTTTCTCTTTGTAATCAGAGGATATTTCCTTTGGCCCTATAGTCTCCAAAGGGGATCCGAAATATCTGTTCTCAGATTCCACAGAAATAAGGCTAGCAAAGAGATCCACGAAATACAGATGTAACTCCGTGAGGGGAAGTCTCACATTACAGAGCAGTTTCTCAGAAAGCTTCTTTCCAGATATCATCTGAGGATATTTCCATTTTCACCATAGCCCTCTATGGGGTTCCAAATATCACTTTGCCAATTCCACTAGAACTGTCTTAGCGAAAGGCTTCTTGAGGGGAAAGCTGTAACTCTGTGAGATGATTTCACAGAACACAAAGAAGTTTCTCAGAAAGCTTCTTACTCTTTGTTATCGGAGGATAATTCCTTTGGCCCTGTAGTCTTCAAAGGGATCCGAAATATCTGTTCTCAGATTCCACAGAAATAAGGCTAGCAAAGAGATCCACGAAATACCGATGTAACTCTGTGAGAAGAATTAACAGAACACTAATTACTTTCTCAGAAAGCTTCTTTCCAGATTTGAACTGAGGACATTTCCTTTTTCACAATACCCCTCTATTGGCTTCCAAATCTCACTTTGCTAATTCCAGAAGAACTGTCTTAGCGAAAGTCTTCCTGAGGGGAAAGCTGAAACTCTGTGAGATGATTTCACAGAACACAAAAAAGTTTCTCAGAAAGCTTCTTTCTCCTTGTTATCGGAGGATATTTCCTTCGGCCCTATAGTCTCCAAAAGGGATCCGAAATATCTGTTCTCAGATTCCACAGAAGTAAGGCTAGCAAAGAGATCCACAAAATACAGATGTAACTCTGTGAGTGGAAGTCCCACATCATAGAGCAGTTTCTCAGAAAGCTTCTTTCCAGATTTCATCTGAGGATATTTCCTTTTTCACTATAGCCCTCTATGGGCTTCCAAATCTCACTTTGCCAATTCCACAAGAACTGTCTTAGCCAAAGGCTTCTTGAGGGGAAAGCTGTAACTTTGTGAGATGATTTCACAGAACAGAATGAAGTGTCTCAGAAAGCTTCTTTCTCATTGTTATCGGAGGATATTTCCTTTGGCCCTATAGTCTTCAAAGGGATCCGAAATATCTGTTCCCAGATTCTACTGAAATAAGGCTAGCAAAGAGATCCACGAAATACAGATGTAACTCTGTGAGATGAATTAAGAGAACACGAAGCAGTTTCTCAGAAAGCTTCTTTCCAGATTTTATCCTAGGATATTTCCTTTTTCACCGTAAGCCTCTACGGGCTTCCGAATATCACTTTGCCAATTCCAAAAGAACTGTCTTACCGAAAGGCTTCTTGAGAGGAAAGGTGTAACTCTGTGATGTTATTTCACAGAACACAAAGAAGTTTCCCAGAAAGCTTCTTTCTCTTTGTTATGGGAGGATATTTCCTTTGGCTGTATAGTCTTCAAAGGGATCCGAAATATCTGTTCTCAGATTCCACAGAAATAAGGCTAGCAAAGAGATCCACGGAATACAGATGTAACTCTGTGAGATGAATTAACGGAACACTAAGCACTTTCTCAGAAAGCTTCTTTCCAGATTTCATCTGAGGATATTTCCTTTTTCACCGTAGCCTTCTATGGCCTTCCAAATATCACTTTGCCAATTCCACAAGAACTGTCTTAGCGAAAGGCTTCTTGAGGGTAAAGCTGTAACTCTGTGAGATGATTTCACAGAACACAAAGAAGTTTCTCAGAAAGCTTCTTTCTCTTTGTTATCGGAGGATATTTCCTTTGGCCCTATAATCCTCAAAGGCATCCGAAATATCTGTTCTCAGATTCCACAGAAATAAGGCTAGCAAAGAGATCCACGAAATACAGATGTAACTCTATGAGATGAATTAACTACACTAAGCAGTTTCTCAGAAAGCTTCTTTCCAGATTTCATCTGAGGATATTTCCTTTTTCACCGTAACCCTCTATGGGCTTCCAAATATCACTTTGCCAATTCCAAAAATAATGACTTAGCGAAAGGCTTCTTGAGGGGAAAGCTGTAACTCTGTGAGATGATTTCACAGAACACAAAGAAGTTTCTCAGCAAGCTTCTTTCTCTTTGTTGTCGGAGGATATTTCCTTTGGCCCTATAGTCTTCACAGGGATCCGAAATATCTGTTCTCAGATTCCACAGAAATAAGGCTAGCAAAGAGATCCACTGNAAGGCTTCTTGAGGGGAAAGCTGTAACTCTGTGAGATGATTTCACAGAACACAAAGAAGTTTCTCAGCAAGCTTCTTTCTCTTTGTTGTCGGAGGATATTTCCTTTGGCCCTATAGTCTTCACAGGGATCCGAAATATCTGTTCTCAGATTCCACAGAAATAAGGCTAGCAAAGAGATCCACGAAATCCAGATGTAACCCTGTGAGATGAGTTTACAGAACACTAAGCAGTTTCTCAGAAAGCTTCTTTCCAGATTTCATTTGAGGATATTTCCTTTTTCACCATAGCCCTCTATCAGCTTCCAAATATCACTTTGCCAATTCCATAAGAACTGACTTCGCGAAAGGTTTCTTGAGGGGAAAGCTGTAACCCTGTGAGATCATTTAACAGAACACAAGGAAGTTTCTCAGAAAGCTTCTTTCTCTTTGTTATCGGAGGATATTTCCTTTGGCCCTACAGTCTTCTAACGAATCCGAAATATCTGTCATCTGATTCCACAGAAATAAGGCTAGCAAAG
>NW_020262619.1:0-2865 GCF_003255815.1 Theropithecus gelada | reverse complement strand
CACAGAGTTACATCTGTATTTCGTGGGTCTCTTTGCTAGCCTTATTTCTGTGGAATCTGAGAACAGATATTTCGGATCCCTTTGAAGACTATAGGGCCAAAGGAAATATCCTTCGATAACAAAGAGAAAGAAGGTTTCTGAGAAACTTGTTTGTGTTCTGTGAAATCTTCTCACAGAGTTACAGCTTTCCGTTCAGGAAGCCTTTCGGTAAGACAGTTCTTGTTGAATTGGCCAAGTGATATTTGGAAGCCCATAGAGGGCTATGGTGAAAAAGGAAATATCCTCAGGTGAAATCTGGAAAGAAGCTCTCTGAGAAACTGCTTAGTGTTCTGTTAATTCATCTCGCAAAGTTACGTCTGTATTTCGTGGATCTCTTTGCTAGCCTTATTTTGTGGAATCTGACAACAGATATTTCTCATCCCGTTGAAGACTATAGGGCCAAAGGACATATCCTCCAATAACAAAGAGAAAGAATCTTTCTGAGAAACTTCTTTCTGTTTTGTGAAATCATCTCACAGAGTTACAGCTTTCCCCTCAAGAAGCCTTTCGCCAAGAAAGTTCTTGTGGAATTGGCAAAGTGATATTTGGAAGCCCATAGTGGGCTATGGTGAAAAAGGAAATATCCTCAGATGAAATCTGGAAAGAAGCTTTCTGAGAAACTGCTTAGTGTTCTGTTAATTCATCTCACAGAGTTACATCTGTATTTCGTGGAACTCCTTGCTAGCCTTATTTCTGTGGAATCTGAGAACAGATATTTCCGATCCCTTTGATTAATATAGGGCCAAAGGAAATATCCTCCGATAACAAAGAGAAAGTAGCTTTCTGAGAAACTCCTTTGTGTTCTGTGAAATCACCTTACAGAGTTAAAATTTCCCCTCAAGAAGCCTTTCGCTAAGACAGTCCTTGAGGAATTGGCAAAGGGATATTTGGAAGCCCTTAGAGGGCTCTGGTGAAAAAGGAAATATCCTCAGAGGAAATCTGGAGAGAAGCTTTCTGAGAAACTGC
This sequence comes from Theropithecus gelada, assembly GCF_003255815.1. Lineage (NCBI taxonomy): Eukaryota > Metazoa > Chordata > Mammalia > Primates > Cercopithecidae > Theropithecus > Theropithecus gelada. The sequence goes on along the minus strand of NW_020262619.1, from coordinate 1,860 downwards.
TCTGTGATGTGTGACTTCCACTCACAGAGTTACATCTGTATTTCGTGGATCTCTTTGCTAGCCTTATTTTTGTGGAATCTGAGAACAGATATTTCCGATCCCTTTGATTAATATAGGGCCAAAGGAAATATCCTCCGATAACAAAGAAAAAGTAGCTTTCTGAGAAACTCCTTTGTGTTCTGTGAAATCATCTCACTGAGTTACAGGTTTCCCCTCAAGAAGCCTTTCGCTAAGACAGTTCTTCTGGAATTGGCAAAGTGGTATTTGGAAGCCGATAGAGGGCTATGGTGAAAAAGGAAATATCCTCAGATGAAATCTGGAAAGAAGCTTTCTGAGAAACTGCTCAGTGTTCTGTTAAAACATCTCACAGACTTACTTCTATATTTCGTGCATGTCTTTGCTAGCCTTATTTCTGTGGAATCTGAGAACAGATATTTCAGATCTCTTTTAAGACTATAGGGACAAAGGAAATATCCTCCGATAACAAAGAGAAAGAAGCTTTCTGAGAAACTTCTTTGTGTTCTGTGAAATCATCTCACAGAGTTACAGCTTTAATCTCAAGAAGCCTTTCGCTAAGGCAGGTCTTGTGGAATTTGCAAAGTGACATTTGGAAGATCTTAGAGGGCTATCGTGAAAAAGGAAATATCCTCAGATGAAATCTGGAAAGAAGATTTCTGAGAAACTACTTAGTGTTCTGTTAATTCATCTCACAGTGTTACATCTGTATTTCGTGGATCTCTTTGCTAGCCTTCTTTCTTAGTAATCTGAGTACAGATATTTCGGATCCCTTTGAAGTTTATAGGGCCAAAGGAAATATCCTGGGATAACAAAGAGAAAGAAGCTTTCTGAGAAACTTCTTTGTGTTCCGTGAAATCATCTCACAGATTTACAGCTTTCCGCTCAAGAAGACTTTCGCTATGACAGTTCTTGTAAAATTGGCAAAGTGATACTTGGAAACCCATAGAGGGCTACGGTGAAAGAGGAAATATCCTCAGATGAAATCTGGAAAGAAGCTTTCTGAGAAACTGCTCTGTGATGGGTGACTTTCACTCACGGAGTTACATCTGTATTTCGTGTATCTCTTTGCTAGACTTATTTCTGTGGATTCTGAGAACAGATATTTCGGATGCCTTTGAAGACTATAGGACCAAAGGAAACATCCTCTGATAACAAAGAGATAGAAGCTTTCTGAGAAACTTCTTTGTGTTCTGTGAAATGATCTCACAGAGTTAAAATTTCCTCTTAAGAAGCCTTTCGCTAAGACAGTTCTTGTGGAATTGGCAAAGAGATATTTGGAAGCCCTTAGACGGCTATGGTGGAAAATGAAATATTCTCAGATGAAATCTGGAAAGAATCTTTCTGCGAAACTGCTCTGTGATGTGTGACTTCCACTCACAGAGTTACATCTCTATTTCTTGGATCTCTTTTCTAGCCTTATTTCTGTGGAATCTGAGAACAGATACTTCGGATCCCATTGAAGACTCTAGGGCCAAGGGAAACATCCTCCGATAACAAAGAGAAAGAAGCTGTCTGAGAAACTTCTTTGGGTTCTGTGAAATCATCTCACAGAGTTACAGCTTTCCCTTCAAGAATCCTTTCGCTAAGACAGTTCTTGTGGAATTGGCAAAGTGATATTTGGAAGCCCTTAGAGGGCTATGGTGAAAAATGAAATATCCTCAGATGAAATCTGGAAAGAAGCTTTCTGAGAAACTGCTTAGTGTTCTGCTAATTCATCTCACAGGGTTATATCTGTATTTCGTGGATCTCTTTGCTAGCCTTATTTCTGTGGAATCCAAGAACAGATATTTCGGATCCCTTTGAAGAGTATAGGGCCAAAGGAAATATCCTCCGATAACAAAG
>NW_020262618.1:0-2865 GCF_003255815.1 Theropithecus gelada | reverse complement strand
TCTGTGAGAGGATTTCACAGAACACAAAGAAGTTTCTCAGAAATCTTCTTTCTCTTTGTTATCGGAGGATATTTCCTTTGACCCTATAGTCTTCAAAGGGATCCGAAATATCTGTTCTCAGATTCCACAGAAATAAGGCTAGCAAAGAGATCCACGAAATACAGATGTAAGTCTGGGAGATGAATGAACAGAACACTAAGCACTTCTCAGAAAGCTTCTTTCCAGATTTCATCTGAGGATATTTCCTTTTTCACCATAGCCCGCTATGGGATTCCAAAGAGCACTTTGCAATTCCACAAGAACTGTCTTATCGAAAGGCTTCTGGAGGGGAAAGTTGTAAATCTGTGAGATGATTTCACAGAACACAAAGAAGTTTCTCAGAAAGCTTCTTTCACTTCGTTATCGGAGGATATTTCCTTTGGCCCTATAGTCTTCAAAGGGATCCGAAATATCTGTTCTCAGATTCCACAGAAATAAGGCTAGCAAAGAAATCCACGAAATACAGATGTAACTCTGTGAGATGAATTAACCGAACACTAAGCAGTTTCTCAGAAAGCTTCTTTCCAGATTTCATCTGAGGATATTTCCTTTTGCACCATAGCCCACTATGGGCTTCCAAATATCACTTTGCCAATTCCACAAGAACTGTCTTAGCGAAAGGCTTCTTGAGGGGAGAGCTGTAACTTTGTGAGATGATTTCACAGAGCACAAAGAAGTTTCTCAGAAAGCATCTTTCTCTTTGTTATCGGAGGATATTTCCTTTGGACCTATAGTCTTCAAAGGGATCCGAAATATCTGTTCTCAGATTCCACAGAAATAAGGCTAGCAAACACATCCACGAAACAGAGATGTAACTCTGTGAGATGAATTAACAGATCACTAAGCAGTTTCTCAGAAAGCTTTTTTCCAGTTTTCATCTGAGGTAATCTCCTTTTTCACCATAGCCCTCGATGGGCTTCCAAATACCACTTTGCCAATTCCACAACAACTGTCTTAGCAAAAGGCTTCTTCATTGGAAAGCTGTAAAACTGTGAGATGCTTTCACAGAACACAAAGAAGTTTCTCAGAAAGCTTCTTTCTCTTTGTTATCGGAGGATATTTCCTTTGGCCCTATAGTCTCCAAAGGGATAAGAAATATCTGTTCTCAGATTCCACAGAAATAAGGCTAGCAAAGAGATCCACGAAGCAGAGATGTAATTCTGTGAGATGAATTAACAGAACACTAAGCAGTTTCTCAGAAAGCTTCTTTCCAGATTTCATCTATGGATATTTCCTTTTTCACAATAGCCCTCTATGGGCTTCCAAATATCACTTTCCCAATTGCACAAGAACTGTCTTAGCGAAAGGCTTCTGGAGGGGAAAGCTGTAACTCTGTGAGATGATTTCACAGAATACAAAGAAGTTTGTCAGAAAGCTTCTTTCTCATTGTTAAGGGAGGATATTTTCTTTCGCCCTATAGTCTTCAAAGGGATCCGAAATATCTATTCTCAGATACCACAGATATAAGGCTAGCAAAGAGATAAATGAAACAGAGATGTAACTCTGTGAGATGATTTCACAGAACACAAAATAGTTTCTCAGAAAGTTTCTTTCTCTTTGTTATCGGAGGGTATTTCCTTTGGCCCTATAGTCTTCAAAGGGATCCGAAATATCTGTTCTCAGATTCCACAGAAATAAGGCTAGCAAAGAGATCCACGAGACAGAGATGTAACTCTGTGAGTTGAATTAACAGAACACTAAGCAGTTTCTCAGAAAGCTTCTTTCCAGATTTCATCTGAGGATATTTCCTTTTTCATCATAGCCCTCTATAGGCTTCCAAATATCACTTTGACAATTCCACAAGAACTGTCTTAGCGAAAGGCTCCTTCATGCGAAAGCTGTAACTCTGTGAGATGATTTCACAGAACACAAGGAAGTTTCTCAGAAAGCTTCTTTCTCTTTGTAATGGGAGGATATGTCTTTTGGCCCTATAGTCTTCTAAGGAATCCGAAATATCTGTTCTCAGATTCCACAGAAATAAGGCTAGCAAAGAGATCCACGAAACAGAGATGTAACTCTGTGAGATGAGTTGACAGAACACTAAGCAGTTTCTCAGAAAGCTTCTTTCCAGATTTCATCTGAGGATAATTCCTTTTTCACCATAGCCCTCTATGTGCTTCCAAATATCACTTTGCCAATTCCACAAGAACTGTCTTAGTGAAAGGATTCTTGAGGGGAAAGCTGTAACTCTGTGAGATGATTTCATAGAACACAAAAAGTTTCTCGGAAAGCTTCTTTCTCTTTGTTATCGGAGGATGTTTCCTTTGGCCCAATAGTCTTCAAAGGGATCCGAAATATCTGTTCTCAGATTCCACAGAAATAAGGCTACCAAAAAGATCCTCGAAATACATATGTAACTCCGTGAGATGAGTTAACAGGACACTAAGCAGTTTCGCAGAAAGCTACTTTCCAGAATTCATCTGAAGATATTTCCTTTTTCACCATAGCCCTCTATGAGCTTCCAAATATCAATTTGCCAATTAAACAAGAACTGTCTTACGAAAGTCTTCTTGAGGGGTAAGCTGTAACTCTGTAAGATGATTTCACAGAAAGCAAAGAAGTCTCTCAGAAAGCTTCTTTCTCTTTGTTATCGGAGGATGTTTCCTTTGGCCCTATAGTCTTCAAAGGGATCCGAAATATCTGTTCTCAGATTCCACAGAAATAAGGCTAGCAAAGAGATCCACGAAATACAGATGTAATTCTGTGAGATGAATTAACAGAACACTAAGCAGCTTCTCAGAGCTTCTTTCCAGATTTCATCTGAGGATATTTCCTTTTTCAGCATAGCCGTCTATGGGCTTCCAAATATCACTTTGCCAATTCCAC
>NW_020262617.1:0-2865 GCF_003255815.1 Theropithecus gelada | reverse complement strand
TAGCCCTCTATGGGCTTCCAAATATCACTTTGCCAATTCCAGGAGAACTGTCTTAGCCAAAGGGTTCTAGAGGGCAAAGCTGTAACTCTGTGAGATGATTTCACAGAACACAAAGAAGTTTCTCAGAAAGCTTCTTTCTCTTTGTTATCGGAGGATAATTCCTTTGGCCTTATAGTCTTCAAAGGGATCCGAAATATCAGTTCTCAGATTCCACGGAAATAAGGCTAGCAAGGATATCCACGAAATACAGATGTAACTCTGTGAGATGAATTGACAGAAAACTAAGCACTTTCTCAGAAACTTCTTTCCGTATTTCATCGGAGGATATTTCCTTTTTCACCATAGCCCTCTATGGGCTTCCAAATATCACTTTGCCAATTCCACAAGAACTGTCTTAGCGACAGGCTTCTTGAGGGGAAAGCTGTAACTTTTTGAGTTGATTTCACAGAACACAAAGAAGTTTCTCAGAAAGCTTCTTTCTCTTTTTTACCGGATGATATTTCCTTGGGCCCTATAGCCTTCAAAGGGATCCGAAATATCTGTTCTCAGATTTCACAGAAATAAGGCTAGCAAAGAGATCCACGAAATACAGATGTAACTCTGTGAGATGAATTAACAGAACACTAAGCAGTTTCTCAGAAAGCTTCTTTCCAGATTTCATATGAGGATATGTCCTTTTTCACCATAGCCCTCTATGGGCTTCCAAATATCACTTTGCCAGTTCCACAAGAACTGTCTTAGCGAAAGGCTTCTTGACGGGAAAGCTGTAACTCTGTCAGATGATTTCACAGAACACAAAGAAGTTTCTCAGAAAGCTTCTTTCTCTTTGTTATCGGAGGATATTTCCTTTGGCCCTATAGTCTTCAAAGGGATCGGAAATATCTCTTCTCAGATTCCACAGAAATAAGGCTGGCAAAGAGATGCACGAAATAAGGATGTAACTTTCTGAGATGAATTAACAGAACACTAAGCAGTTTCTCAAAAAGCTTCTTTCCGTATTTCATCTGAGGATATTTCCTTTTTCACCATAGCCCTCTATGGGCTTCCAAATATCACTTTGTCAATTCCACCAGAAGTGTCTTAGCGAAAGTCTTCTTGAGGGGAAAGCTGTAACTCTGTGAGATGATTTCACAGAACACAAAGAAGTTTCTCAGAAAGCTTCTTTCTCTTTGTTATCGGAGAATATTTCCCTTGGCAATACAGTCTTCAAAGGGATCCGAAATATCTGTTCTCAGATTCCACAGAAATAAGGCTAGCAAAGAGATACACGAAATACAGATGTAACACTGTGAGATGAATTAACAGAACACTAAGCAGTTTCTCAGAAAGCATCTTTCCAGATTTCATCTGAGGATATTTTCTTTTTCACCATTGCCCTCTACGGGCTTCCAAATATCACTTTGACAATTCCCCAAGAAATGTCTTAGCGAAAGGCTTCTTGATGGGAAAGCTGTAACTCTATGAGATGATTTCACAGAACACAAAGAAGATCTCAGAAAGCTTCTTTCTCTTTATTATCGGAGGATATTTCCTTTGGCCCTATAGTCTTCAAAGGGATGCGAAATATCTGTTCTCAGATTCCACAGAAATAAGGCTAGCAAGGATATCCAAGAAATACAGATGTAACTCTGTGAGATGAATTAACAGAGCACTGAGCAGTTTCTCAGAAAGCTTCTTTCCAGATTTCATCTGAGGATATTTCCTTTTTCACCATAGCCCTCTATGGACTTCCAAATATCATTTTGCCAATTCCACAAGAACTGTCTTAGCGAAAGGCTTCTTGAGGGGAAAGCTGTAACTCTGTGAGATGATTTCACAGAACACAAAGAAGGTTCTCAGAAAGCTTCTTTCTCTTTGTTATCGGAGGATATTACCTTTGGCCCTATAGTCTTCAAAGGGATCCGAAATATCAGTTCTCAGATTCCACAGAAATAAGGCCAGCAAGGATATCCACGAAATACAGATGTAACTCTGTGAGATGAAATAACAGAACACTAAGCAGTTTCTCAGAAAGCTTCTTCCCGTATTTTATCTGAGGATATTTCCTTTTTCACCATAGCCCTCTATGGGCTTCCAAATATCACTTTGCCAATTTCACAAGATCTGTCTTAGCGAAAGGCTTCTTGAAGGGAAAGCTGTAACTCTGGGAGATGATTTCACAGAACACAAAGAAGTTTCTCAGAAAGCTTCTTTCTCTTTGTTATCGCAGGATATTTCCTTTGGCCCTATAGTCTTCAAAGGATCCGAAATATCTGTTCTCAGATTCCACAGAAATAAGGCTAGCAAAGAGATGCACGAAATAGAGATGTAACTGTGTGAGATGAATTAACAGAACACTAAGTAGTTTCACAAAATGCTTCTTTCCATATTTCATCTGAGGATATTTCCTTTTTCACCATAGCCATCTATGGGCTTCCAAATATCACTTTGCCTATTCCTGAAGAACTGTCTTAGCGAAAGGCTTCTTGATGGGAAAGCTGTAACTCTGTGAGATGATTTCACAGAACACAAAGAAGTTTCTCAGAAAGATTCTTTCTCTTTGTCATCGGAGGATATTTCCTTTGATCCTATAGTCTTCAAAGGGATCCGAATTATCTGTTCTCAGATTCCACAGAAATAAGGCTAGCAAAGAGATCCACGAAATACAGATGTAACTCTGTGAGTTGAATTAACAGAACACTAAGCAGTTTCTCAGAAAGCTTCTTTCCAGATTTCTTCTGAGGATATTTCCTTTTTCACCATAGCCTTCTATGGGCTTCCAAATATCATTTTGCCAATTCCACAAGAACTGTCTTAGCGAAAAGCCCTTGAGGGGAATGCTGTAACTCTGTGAGTTGATTTCACAGAACACAAAGAAGTTTCTCA
>NW_020262616.1:0-8881 GCF_003255815.1 Theropithecus gelada | reverse complement strand
CCTTTGCAGAAAAGTACTTTCCCCTTCATTTTTCACACGGTTTCCAGAAGCTTGTGTTTGGCGATGACCATGAACCAGAAGTAGCGTCCGCTGCAACTACTGCCACCACAACACAGAATATTAAGGCATTCAAAAAAAGGACACAGCATATTTCCTATTGATGAGAACAGGTAGAGTGCTATAAAAATGAGTGTGTTCTAAGGTCAACAATGTTCAAATTCTAGGTCTCCCGCAGACACTAGACGGTAACCGCCAAACCTTATGTACTTGGCAACGTTCAAGGAGACCAAATTCAGAGCTGTCACAATGCAGCACCATCCTCACGCAATTATCTCAGGCGGGTTTGAGGGCAAGTGCCCCTGTCACAGCGGGAAAGCTGCCCAACCCAGCACTTCCTGAGATCACAGACCTTCGCCTTCCCACGTCTTCAATAGTTCCTTTATACCGGGAACCAGACAGCAAAACCTAAAACACTTCCTCAAATCTCAAGACAGTCTTTAGAGCTCTTTTCCTTGCCCCTTCTCTTACTGAAAAAGCCTATTTTGTAAGCAACCTGTAGTGCTTACCAGAGCTGGGGAGGAAGGAGAGCTAGTGTTGGGTAGACTGAGTTTCAAGCGTGGGGAGACCAGGAAGTTCTGGAGATGGATGGCGGTGATCGTGGCACCACAGTGTGAACACACTTAATGCCACCAAACCATACACTTAAAAATAGAGTGCTATGTAATTTTACCGCAATCAACACACTGAGAAAACTCATCTATAATTACTGTCATTTCCAATATCTTGCACCCTCTAAGTTGCATTTGCTTTTGGAAATCCTCAGAGCAATCATGAAAGACTAATACCCTATCATCTCTGAAACGCAGGCAAAGTCGTTCAAGGGTTTGGTTATAGGCAAGTAGCTGGAAAGCAAAGCGCCCGTTAGACATGGCAGCCGTGGTAGCACAAACACATGGTAGGAAAGTGGTGGTCATGCTACACACAGATGGGAAGGGTGTGGGGAGCCACAACACTCGATACTCGGGAGGCACCTGGGCAGGAGCTGAGAATGTACCAAACACGTTCGATCATGCAACATTCACGGACCGTGAGTCCAGCCACCGCCGCTGACATCCACTGTGGCCGGGGTGTCCTCTGCCACAGAGATACACACGCTGCCAAGGATAGTGTACAGATTAAATGTCAAAGCAGACATGCTCAGGTCCAGCTGCTCACACAGAAGCAAACACAACACATTTCCCAGACCCCAGCAGCATGACTCTCCACCTGACTGCAACCCCGTCCCATTTATTCTCGAACCCGTCTCTCCCGGACCGCACAACATGACTCTCCACCTGACTGCACCTCATCCCGTGCATCCTTGCATCTGTGTCTCGGCCCTCACTCACTCCCTCACTTCCTCGTTGGGTCAGGAACCAAGAGTCCACTGTGTGCCTGGTGCACTGAGCCTTGTCAGGGGCCTCTGGGCCGCACGCTGGGACACGCAACTAGGAACTCCCAGTGCACACGTTGGTCTCCTGCAAGACGCTTGGCTCTTATCTGCAGAAGCTGGCACCCACCCCTACAACTGACTGCACTCTTAGAAGTCATAGAAGGCCCCTCACCAACCCAGCAGCACCCAGAGGCCACATCCCACTTGCCTGCTGGCTCCTGAGCCTCCCACCCTGTGATGGCTCGCTCCTTCGGTTCCCTGCCTTGAATCCACTGGTTCCTCTCCTCATGGGACTCTTTCCTGTCGTCTTCCTGTCAGCAAGCACATTTCCTGTCATTTCCCTGAAATGATATATTTCCTGTCATTTTCCTGTCAGAAGCACATGTGTCCAGCCTGACCTTGCTGATGGGCTCCAGCTGGCCCTGGACTCGAACCGTGCTGCTGCGGCTTTCCATCAGTGTGACATCTGCGAGTTACCTCCTGGGAAATGCCAGGTGATGCTAACATCAACCAGGAAGCACCGCTGAGAAGCAGAACGCATGGTGCGGTGCCCAGAACGTCACGTCCTTGAACAGACGCTCCTTGTCTTCTCCTTTCCTGGCAGAGCTTCGCTGTAGGAAGGCGGCCATACTTCCAGTGCTGCTACTTCCAACACCGGGGAAAGCAAGCTTCAGAAAGAACGGTGTCAAAGAGGCAGGACCCACCAGCAGGGCTGCCAGCGGCCGGACGACCACAGCCCCAGCATTCCCCAGCTACCATGGCTGACAGCCCAGGCTCCAGAAATGCACAGCTTCAACCTTAGGAGTAAAAACCCTCCCAAGCCAATTATTATTTTCAACAAGGGGATTGGGGAGTGGGGTGTTCTAACCCTGCCTCTCTCGACAACACAGATCATCAGATCCCAGTTCTTATAGGATTGGGGAGTGTGAGGGGGTGGTTCTAATCCTGCCCCCCCTTCATAAAAAAGAACTGGGATCTGATGATCTGTGCTAGGTCAGTACTTTGCTTCCGCCACATGCAGTCATCCTCAGCACCAGGAAAAGTCAGAAGCGTTGAGTGATGACACCAATACCAACATGTGCGGTTCTGACAGCTCTGGTAACTGGCTGCACAGATACAACACAACAGCGGTGAGATCCACGGACATCACCAGTCTTCCCAAGGATTGTGTTCCTCAATCTTCTGCGTTCGGAATAACGGTCTTCTTTGCCAGGGTTGAGCCATGCTTCCCTCTCGCCTGTCCTCTGCCTTCACCAGCTTCGTGCGCGTTTCCGGGCAAGTGTTTGTGCAGATGCTATCACTTATTTCCACAGCGAGAATATACACAGACACCACACAGAAATGGGCAACCCCATTAGGAGCTGTGCAGGGAGATCTAACTCATCAGATGTGCCAAATTCCTGTTGCCATGGAAATTAAACTAACTAAACTAAACTAACGTTGCTATGACCTCATCTCTTACTGTACCACTAAGGATCATCCGGGTAACAGGAGTGTGCCTCTGCATAGCATTCAGTTCACGTTTACATGTCGGTTTTCCCTGAATATGGCTATATGAGATAGAAATCAGTAAGATGGGGTGTAACATCCAGTATAGGATCGTTGTGTCTCCTAGGCTCACACACTTTAAGATCCTCAGAAAATGAAGTTTAACTCTAGCGACGTGAGTTACATAGTAACTTGTTTTGGATACATTCTCTTTCACCATCTAAGTATCAACACCAAAGAAGTTCTTGAGTTCCTTTTTAAATTGAAAGGAATTTACAAACCATAAAAGCCCCAATATTAAAGGATACAATTCAGTCTTTTTAGCATACTCTCAAAGCTGCACATCAACCACTAGTATGTAATTCTGGGACTTTTTCACCACGGGCCAAAGAAACCTTGAACCCATTAAGAGTCACCACCTGCTCCTTCCTTCCACCAGCACCTGACAATCGCCAGCCGACTTCCGTTTCTCTGGATTTGCCCATTCTGGACATCTGTTGTGAGGAGAATCGTACAGTGCGTGACCTTTGGCGTGACCTTCGGTGCTGGCATCTTTCACGTCCAAGGTGAGTGGAATCTCACAATGAGTGACCTGTTGACAGACACCTGGACTGTTTCTACTACTACGAATAATGCTACTATGAAGATTCTTGCATAAGATTTTTTTTTGGAAAAATGTTTTCAATTTTCTTGGGCATATGCCTAGGAGTGAAATTCCTGGGTCGTATGGTGATTTCATGCTTAACTTTTCCGAGGAACTGAAAGACTTTTCCAAATCAACTGTACCATTTTACTTCCCCTCCCACTAGCAATATATCAAGATTTCAGTTTTCCCAAATTCACCACCATGTCACTGTCCAATACTGGGATTTTACCCATCCTGGTGGTTGTGAAGTGGTATCTCACGGTGGTTTTGATTTCCATTTCTAAGATGACCAATTCTGCTAAACATCTCATGTGCTTTTTAAGGCATTTATGTCTTTCTTTGGAGAATGTCTATTCAAATCCCTTGTCCATTTTTAAATTGGAATTAAGAGTTTTAAAATATATTCTTGATATCAGGTCCTTATCGTGATAATGTATCCTGTTCTGTGGGTTGTCTTTTTACTTTAATAGTATCCTCTGAAATGAACATTTTAAATTTTGATGCCATCTTTCTCCCTTCAGTTGCTTGTTATAGCTCTAGACGTCTCAGCCAAGGAAACATTGCCTAATCCAACCTAACAGCTTCTCCAGGATTCTCCCCTAAAGGTGTCATGGGCTGAACTGTCCCATTCCCCCCCTCCAAGATTCCCATGTTAAAGTCACAACCCCAGAAACTTAAAATGTCACTGTAGTTAGATACAGGGCCTTAGCTTGGCAATTTAGGTCCCATAAGATCTTAAGAGTAGGCCCTGATCCACTATGACTGGTGTTCTTTTAAGATAATTTAGACACAGTCCTTAGTGCTCCATGCACATAAGAGAAACCTGTGAAGACACAGAGAAGACGCCATCTACACAGCATGGGGTGAGGCCCCAGAGAATCCAACCCTGCCCTCACCTTGATCCCAGGCTTCCAGTCTCCAGGAAAAAGGAAACAAGATGCTATTGTCTAAGTCGCACGGTCTGTGGTGTCCGTTGTGGTACCCAGCAGACTGACAGAATGGGTCTCACAGTCAGCTCCTTACGTTGGATCCATGTTGAGCTTTGCTTGTACAGTGAGGAAGGGTCCAGTCCATCCTTTTCCATGTGGATACCCCAGTTGTCCCGGCACCATTGAGTTGTGAAAGGAAAAAAGTAAAGTAACCCTTACCGTCCTTTCTCCATCAACAGATTAGACGATACACTGAAGAATCGTGGACAATTTTCTCAGTTTAAGCCAGTGGTTTTCAAACTTTTGGGTCTCAGGAACCCTTTGCACTTTATTAAAGAGCATAAAAAAAGCTTTCTCATCAGGCCGGGAGTGGTGGCTGCTCATGCCTATAATCCCAGCACTTTGGGAGGCAGAGGCAGGTGGATCACTTGAGGTCAGGAGTTCGAGACCGGCCTGGCCAACATGGTGAAACCCCATCTCTACTAAAATACAAAAATTAGCCTGGCATGGTGCCGAACACCTGTAGTACCAGCTACTAGGGAGGCTGAGGCAGGAGAATCGCTTGAACTCAGGAGGCAGAGGTTGAAGTGAGCTGAGATCACACCACTGCACTCCAGCCTAGGTGGCAGAGCAAGACTCCGTCTCAAAAAAAAAAAGTAACAATTTCGTTTATTCTACAAGGATCAAGTCATTACATCTTAACACAGTCTTAAAGAAGAAACCATTTTCCAAAATAAGCAGCAGCGTGGCAACAGTTTGTGCTGCTGTGAAAACACCTAACATCTCTGCACCTCAGACAGCAGGATTCTCATGCCTGCATCTGCGTTCAGTGGGCTGCAGAGCCGTGGCTGAAGTTTATGAAGAAAGTCCGACCCCATGCTGATATACAATTAGGAAGCAGTATTTTCACTGTGTTTTCAGATCACTTTAGGTATTCTCTCATTGCAAATATAACAAGTGGCACTTCCGTACAGGCTGTCTGCAACACAGTCTGTGCTCTGGTCGTTGGACCTTTCTTGCCCCAATTCCTTCTAAGTCGACTGGTCCGTCCTGCAATTGAATGGCTTTTACCAGCACACGATTTTGTAATCACACATTGGTTAGATAACACTGATTCAGAGTTATGAGCAGCTTCCACATTTCGTTATATGTAAAAAAAACAAAAACAAAAACAAAAACAAAACAAAAAAAACCACGCATCAATATCATCAATCACATGAGAAAGTGGTAGACACAAGCTTTTTATATTTTAATATTCACTGGAAAGCTCAAATGTCTATCACTGGGAATAATGTAAGGTACTTTCCTTGAGATGAAAGTCATTTTGTTCATTTTTCAGGCCACACCTGCAAATACCTCTATCTGAAGTGGCATCTTTTGTAAGTCATTCTTTATAGAAAGGCGGCCGTTAGTGGAAGAAGTGGTTCTGCAGGTTCATAGCTCAGAGGCACCAGTGCTCTCTCAAGATAACCGTAAAATCCGCAGAAGACGCACCTGTGCACACTTCCTGTTTCTCACTCAAAACATTCCAGAAGGAACCCTGAATCCCAATGCCGCAGCGGTACCGAAGTTTGCTCTCACCCACACAATAAACCCAGGGAGCTCCCCCAGTCCCCACGCCGAGGCCACAGCCTTGGTCCTCTGTCTGGTCTAGGAGGGCTCCTGCAGCTCCAGCCTAACAGGGAACAGAAGGCACCCGCATGTCAGAAAGCCCTCCCAAGACCTGGAGAGCACTTTTGTTTATGTGCCAGTCAAGTGCGTTTGACAATTCTACAGCCAGCTGTATGGCAGGCAGCGAGGTACCCAGCAAATACTCAGGGCTCACGTTACTGAGGAAGGAAGGTGGACAGCGAGGTACCCAGCAAGTACTCAAGGCTCACGTTATGGAGGAGGAAGCCAGGCAGATAGTGAGGTATCCAGTAGGGTTCACATTACTGAGAAGGAAAGGAGGGTGGAGACAAGCGGGCTGGAACAATCTGTCATAACCTTTAGCATTTACAAGGCTCGCTGAAGATTATCCGATTTGATCTTAACACTCACAAGGTAGGCAGAGGCAAGACTGTTTTCACTTCATTAAAACAGATCCTGAGAACTGATGATGACCACGTGCTCTTCCCATAGGCTCCCAGAAATCATCCTCAGATCATCTCTCAGCTGTATACATGTGATAATATCTCAGTCACGTCCCCTCTCTGCAGGGGAATTTTACTGCTGCCCTGCTGTTCCTTCGCACCCCTGCCCTCTCCTGCATTTCAGCCATGCCCACCATCATCCATGGGGAGTCTGCACCACCCCACCCCCGCTGCTGCTGATGGCTTGGGTCACCCTTATCTTTCATTTCCACCGGCCGGGACCTGTTCCTTCCTTCAAATGTAGCTCAAACTCACTCATTGTGTGAAGCCTTTTCCAGCCATCACAACCGTCATGTGTAAAATCAGTGTGTGGAATGCTTCATTCAGGAGGTGCTTATGTTGCCTCATTGGCTGTGAGCAGGGCCAAATTCTGAGCAAACCCGGTGGTCCCCTCTCCCCATCTCTGCTCCAGTGCACTTAAAACAAGGATTCCTGGAAGCACCTTTTTAGTCCAATTCACGCATGAGTCTGCCCCACACCCTGCAGAAAAGCCCTGGTGGTCGGCGGTCAGGGCTCGGGTCCCCCAGGTGGGTAAGGAGAGCTTAGTGCCCTCTCTGGACTTGTCGCTCAGAGACCTGCAGCTGGAAGGGAAGAAACTTGCATCCTGTGAAACATCCAGGCCCCGAGACCCACTCAGGTGCAGAAAACGGGGAAGGAGCCTTGAACAGACCCACAGGAGGGTAGACAGCAGGAGCCACAGAGACTACCAGAGAGGGAGGGAGAGAGGGAGGGAGGGAGGGAGGGAGGCAGGCAGTGAGGCCAGAGGTGATGTGGCCGGGAGGGAGTTGATGTGACCAGAGGTGACATGGTGGGGGGATGACACGGCGTGGTGGGGGGAGGAGGCGTGGCCAGGGGCAACGTGGCCAGGGAAGGAGACACGGCTGGAAGGAAGTGACAAGAGCGGTCTCCAGGCCTCAGACTGTGCCTCAATTATGGATGACATTTTAATTAAGATGTTATATCTAACTAACGAAAAGTAGCAATTTAGAACCATTGTGTACATTTAAAGCACGGTACAAATAGAGCCCGTTTCCCAAACCAAAGAACAGTGCATTGAAGGAAAAAGTAACAGCTCACCAAAAACAAAACAAAACAAAACAAAACAAAAAAACACTGAGTAAAGAAAAAATTCATTTAAGATCAGAAATAAAGAGATCCTACAGCTCTTCTAGTCCAATCCCCACCCTAACGTCAATGGGGGGGGAAAAAGGAAGTAGATTCTAGTCAGTCAGAATTAAAGGCAAAACCGATCCACTTTACTTTCTACTTGACAGAAAACAAGAAGCTCATCATGGAATCCCTACAAACAATAGCTTTAGTAGTTCCCAATCTGCAAAATTCACCTACAAATTAAATCAACTGCTAAGTGTGTATAGAGTAATTTTTTTCATTATTGCCTTCCTCATCCCTAGGGGCTTTTTTAGACCTTTTTTCCCTCCTAATTGCCTCCAACACCCAGGAAATTTAAACCCCACAAGTAAACCGTGTCTCGATTCATGCACAGCGTCCTTTGGAGCAGACAGTCCATTGCTCTAAGACGTTCTTGTCACCTAAGCACCGAGTACAGCCTGAGAACGCACAACACGCACTCACACAAACTCAGACAACAGGTGAGATATGGCACATGAGGAGGAAGACAAGATAAATGAGCTTCACCGACACCCCAGATCCGACAAGAAGTGACACACGCAGCCTGCTCGGGTGCAGGTGATTCCTAGAAAACAGCCAAGGGCAGAATTTGGAGAAGCAGCACCGCACGCCAGGAGGGTCTGGGGGCTTTAGAAGGGAGGGGCGCCCCGACCAGGTGCTGGGGGATTCAGAAGGGAGGGGTGCCCCGACTAGGTGCTGGGGCTTCAGAGGGGATTGGTACTCCGATCACTTCCTGGGGGTTTCAGAGGGGAGGGGTACCCTGACCACATGCTGGGACTTCAGACGAGAAGGCGCCCCGACCGGGTCCTGGGGGCGGCAGGACAAGCCCAGGGTTCCGTCGTCACTTTTCACTCCCTACTCCCGAATCTCGCCCTGAAGTTGCAGCCAGCCCAGGTATTCATTTACCCATAAAATTAAGTATCTGTGAGTAACACAAGTCACTAATCCACACAGATCTGAGTCCACAGATACCTCCCAGAGACGCCACCATCCCTTCTGGTAGAAGAGCAGCCCAGGGGCCCACGCTGCTAGGAAGGGAGGCTGTCTCCAGGCTGACGCTGCAGAGTCCTCAACACAAAGGCTACCTTCTGGAACCATGCCGTCT
>NW_020262615.1:0-2866 GCF_003255815.1 Theropithecus gelada | reverse complement strand
TAGCTGAGACCCCAGCACAGTGCTTCAACAGACCTAGGGTTCAGGAGCCTTCTGTTTTCTGTTCAATTTCTGTCAGCTTTCATGAAGCCGTTTCATACTGTACAATGGACAACCCTTACAGGTTCAGGAAGTGGCCTCGTGTTTAATGAGTTTTGGCTCCTTCATATTCAGAGCTGATATAACCTTTCTGAGAACTGAGAGTGATTGCCAAAGTCACCTGGGAAGACAATGTCAGTTCAAGCCTTAAACATGACTTCTGCCATGGGCAAGCAATGTCAGTGCAGGCCTGATACCTCCATCCCTCACTCCTTCAAACAGCCCAGATTTTGCAGGGCCACATCTGCATCCAGGAAAGGCAGAGGCCATGCTTGGGCAGGGAGAGGGATAATAAATATTTCTGATGCCTCCACTTACCAAGAAACTTGAAACCCGTTTGGACGGCTCCTTGGTTTCCTAACATTTTAGCTCCAACTGTCAGAGTCTCAGCAATGGTGTCAGATGTGCCCATCAGTCCACGTATCACTGGATGGGGCAGGCTAACCCTTTGTAGCTGAGAAAAGGACATCTCACACTTCAGAGGTAGGAGGGATGAGACTGGTCTCCAGCAAGGCTTTTGTTGCTGGCTGAGCTCATTGAGCTGAAGACTTGGGCAGCACTTGGAGCAAGTGGCAGGAACCAGAAATGGAATAGTTTTCATGATGCTTGCCTGATCCAGAGACTTTTTTTTTTTTTTGTAGCTTTTCATCTTCAAGTCTAATTTTGTCCTTTCTCTTTGTTGCAATTTACAGATACTTGGCTCACCACCAACTTACTGACACCACCAATAGGTAAATCATCCTCTCACTCCTCCCAGAGGCTCACTGTCTACCTCTGGACAAATGTTTCTTTTGAAAATGATAGAATGAGGCTCAAGGTGGGAGCCTCTGTTTTTCATGTTTCTGCGAGTTGCCTGGGGAGAAAGGTGGACTCGAGCTGAAGACTTGGGTAGCACTTGGAGCAAGTGGCAGGAACCAGAAATTGAATAGTTTTCATGATGCTTGCGTGATCCAGAGACTTTTTTTTCTTTTTTTTCTTTTTGTAGCTTTTCACCTTCAAGTCTAATTTTGTCCTTTCTCTTGCAATTTACAGATACTTGGCTCACCACCAACTTACTGACACCGCCAATAGGTAAATCATCCTCTCACTCCTCCCAGAGGCTCACTCTACCTCTGGACAAATGTTTCTTTTGAAAATAATAGAATGAGGCTCAAGTGAGAGCCTCTGCTTTTCATGTTTCTGCGCGTTGCCTGGGGAGAAAGGTGGACTCCCTGGGAATCTAGTCCTGTGTCTGATGTTGGAGGCTGGAGGGTGCTAGTGACCTGTCTCCCCCGGGATTCTGTTTTATGTAGTCAGGAATGATCCTCATCCAGGTGCTCAGGACAAACCCTGGAGGGCTCCCTAATCCTACTGGGACCTTGTTCCTGGCCTTCAGGCCCCAGGCTGCAGACCTGAGAAGAGTGGGGAAAGTGCCTGTCCCCACCGCCGTCTGGCCAATGTCCTGCCATTCCTGGCACTTTGTTAGAAGCCAAAGAGGACCCTGTGGGTGCCAACAAACTCCTGAACATGAGGCAGGTCTCGGCCTCCTATCTGGAGCTGTGCGGCTTCATCCTGTGTGAGAATGGAGCTCAGAATGAGGAGTGAGGCCTCCATTCCTGTCACTTCCAGTGGAGTCACAGGTGCTTTCCCAATTATTTGAGCTTCCATAGACTTGGGCAGAATAGGACCTCACTGCTTCTTCCACTATGATGAAGCTGAACCTCTGTTTGTATTCATAATCGAAGGTGATTAACTGCCCACGTGACTTTGGCCATGAGGAAGTGCCCTGAGTGTAGAAAATTCCCTAAATCCTTGAACTCATAGTCAGTATGGATGAAGGGTTCTTGTGTTCCCCTGTAGGAACTGAATCCAGTTTGGCCCTGAGGCTCGTAAATGGAGGTGACAGGTGTCAGGGCCGAGTGGAGGTCCTATACCGAGGCTCCTGGGGCACCGTGTGTGATGACTACTGGGACACCAATGATGGCAATGTGGTCTGCAGGCAGCTGGGCTGTGGCTGGGCCACATCAGCCCCAGGAAATGCCCGGTTTGGCCAGGGCTCAGGACCCATTGTCCTGGATGACGTGCGCTGCTCAGGACACGAGTCCTACCTGTGGAACTGTCCCCACAGAGGCTGGCTCTCCCACAACTGTGGCCATCATGAAGACGCTGGTGTCATTTGCTCAGGTGGGCCTTCAAGACCTTGGGCTGCCTCTGTTAGGTTGAAGTTTGCCCCTCAAGAAAATCCTAATTACATTCTGATCTCCTTACTTCTTCTCTGTTTTCTATATTTCTGTAGTCTTGCTAGCTCTCTGCTAAGAATCTGTATGAATTTTGCTACAGGACCTGGTCACTTAGGCCAGGGCTCCAAACTGAAACAACCACCCAGACTTTATCTGCTTCCTAAGGTAGTGCAAGGAAGAGGCAGAAGAGAAAAGTGGTAACTCCCCAGGGCTCCATTTCTCCCCTGCTGAGTAGCGCTGGGTGAGGGTATCGTGGACACAGCACAGACAGCAGGGACAGGGAGGGATCCTCTGTCTGCAAGGAACTCTGAACTAAAGATGCTTGTCTGGAAATGGGTTCTCAGCTGAGACCCAGTGAGGATGTCTGGAAATCGCGACTCAAGGGTTAGGAGTGCAAATGCATGTCTGTTTGTGTCAGGCCCGGGTCACATGGGGTTGGAGTCCTTGACCTCAGGTCCTCTCAGAAGGCTGCAGAGCACTGCCTGTGCCCCAGGTCTGGTGTGTGGAGGGCAGCCCCCATGAAGCCAGCCAGGCATGGCTTGTTATTGCCT
>NW_020262614.1:0-2866 GCF_003255815.1 Theropithecus gelada | reverse complement strand
AGGCAATAACAAGCCATGCCTGGCTGGCTTCATGGGGGCTGCCCTCCACACACCAGACCTGGGGCACAGGCAGTGCTCTGCAGCCTTCTGAGAGGACCTGAGGTCAAGGACTCCAACCCCATGTGACCCGGGCCTGACACAAACAGACATGCATTTGCACTCCTAACCCTTGAGTCGCGATTTCCAGACATCCTCACTGGGTCTCAGCTGAGAACCCATTTCCAGACAAGCATCTTTAGTTCAGAGTTCCTTGCAGACAGAGGATCCCTCCCTGTCCCTGCTGTCTGTGCTGTGTCCACGATACCCTCACCCAGCGCTACTCAGCAGGGGAGAAATGGAGCCCTGGGGAGTTACCACTTTTCTCTTCTGCCTCTTCCTTGCACTACCTTAGGAAGCAGATAAAGTCTGGGTGGTTGTTTCAGTTTGGAGCCCTGGCCTAAGTGACCAGGTCCTGTAGCAAAATTCATACAGATTCTTAGCAGAGAGCTAGCAAGACTACAGAAATATAGAAAACAGAGAAGAAGTAAGGAGATCAGAATGTAATTAGGATTTTCTTGAGGGGCAAACTTCAACCTAACAGAGGCAGCCCAAGGTCTTGAAGGCCCACCTGAGCAAATGACACCAGCGTCTTCATGATGGCCACAGTTGTGGGAGAGCCAGCCTCTGTGGGGACAGTTCCACAGGTAGGACTCGTGCCCTGAGCAGCTTATGTCATCCAGGACAATGGGTCCTGAGCCCTGGCCAAACCGGGCATTTCCTGGGGCTGACGTGGCCCAGCCACAGTCCAGCTGCCTGCAGACCACATTGGCATCATTGGTGTCCCAGCTGTCATCACACACGGTGCCCCAGGAGCCTCGGTATAGGACCTCCACTCGGCCCTGACACCTGTCACCTCCATTTACGAGCCTCAGGGCCAAACTGGATTCAGTTCCTACAGGGGAACACAAGAACCCTTCATCCATACTGACTATGAGTTCAAGGATTTAGGGAATTTTCTACACTCAGGGCACTTCCTCATGGCCAAAGTCACGTGGGCAGTTAATCACCTTCGATTATGAATACAAACAGAGGTTCAGCTTCATCATAGTGGAAGAAGCAGTGAGGTCCTATTCTGCCCAAGTCTATGGAAGCTCAAATAATTGGGAAAGCACCTGTGACTCCACTGGAAGTGACAGGAATGGAGGCCTCACTCCTCATTCTGAGCTCCATTCTCACACAGGATGAAGCCGCACAGCTCCAGATAGGAGGCCGAGACCTGCCTCATGTTCAGGAGTTTGTTGGCACCCACAGGGTCCTCTTTGGCTTCTAACAAAGTGCCAGGAATGGCAGGACATTGGCCAGACGGCGGTGGGGACAGGCACTTTCCCCACTCTTCTCAGGTCTGCAGCCTGGGGCCTGAAGGCCAGGAACAAGGTCCCAGTAGGATTAGGGAGCCCTCCAGGGTTTGTCCTGAGCACCTGGATGAGGATCATTCCTGACTACATAAAACAGAATCCCGGGGGAGACAGGTCACTAGCACCCTCCAGCCTCCAACATCAGACACAGGACTAGATTCCCAGGGAGTCCACCTTTCTCCCCAGGCAACGCGCAGAAACATGAAAAGCAGAGGCTCTCACTTGAGCCTCATTCTATTATTTTCAAAAGAAACATTTGTCCAGAGGTAGAGTGAGCCTCTGGGAGGAGTGAGAGGATGATTTACCTATTGGCGGTGTCAGTAAGTTGGTGGTGAGCCAAGTATCTGTAAATTGCAAGAGAAAGGACAAAATTAGACTTGAAGGTGAAAAGCTACAAAAAGAAAAAAAAGAAAAAAAAGTCTCTGGATCACGCAAGCATCATGAAAACTATTCAATTTCTGGTTCCTGCCACTTGCTCCAAGTGCTACCCAAGTCTTCAGCTCGAGTCCACCTTTCTCCCCAGGCAACTCGCAGAAACATGAAAAACAGAGGCTCCCACCTTGAGCCTCATTCTATCATTTTCAAAAGAAACATTTGTCCAGAGGTAGACAGTGAGCCTCTGGGAGGAGTGAGAGGATGATTTACCTATTGGTGGTGTCAGTAAGTTGGTGGTGAGCCAAGTATCTGTAAATTGCAACAAAGAGAAAGGACAAAATTAGACTTGAAGATGAAAAGCTACAAAAAAAAAAAAAAGTCTCTGGATCAGGCAAGCATCATGAAAACTATTCCATTTCTGGTTCCTGCCACTTGCTCCAAGTGCTGCCCAAGTCTTCAGCTCAATGAGCTCAGCCAGCAACAAAAGCCTTGCTGGAGACCAGTCTCATCCCTCCTACCTCTGAAGTGTGAGATGTCCTTTTCTCAGCTACAAAGGGTTAGCCTGCCCCATCCAGTGATACGTGGACTGATGGGCACATCTGACACCATTGCTGAGACTCTGACAGTTGGAGCTAAAATGTTAGGAAACCAAGGAGCCGTCCAAACGGGTTTCAAGTTTCTTGGTAAGTGGAGGCATCAGAAATATTTATTATCCCTCTCCCTGCCCAAGCATGGCCTCTGCCTTTCCTGGATGCAGATGTGGCCCTGCAAAATCTGGGCTGTTTGAAGGAGTGAGGGATGGAGGTATCAGGCCTGCACTGACATTGCTTGCCCATGGCAGAAGTCATGTTTAAGGCTTGAACTGACATTGTCTTCCCAGGTGACTTTGGCAATCACTCTCAGTTCTCAGAAAGGTTATATCAGCTCTGAATATGAAGGAGCCAAAACTCATTAAACACGAGGCCACTTCCTGAACCTGTAAGGGTTGTCCATTGTACAGTATGAAACGGCTTCATGAAAGCTGACAGAAATTGAACAGAAAACAGAAGGCTCCTGAACCCTAGGTCTGTTGAAGCACTGTGCTGGGGTCTCAGCTA
>NW_020262613.1:0-2866 GCF_003255815.1 Theropithecus gelada | reverse complement strand
CTGACACCCCACACCTCACAGGGTGGAGTACACCCCTGAGAGGAAGCTTCCAAAGCAAGAATCAGACAGGTACACTTGCTGTTCAGAAATATTCTATCTTCTGCAGCCTCTGCTGCTGATACCCAGGCAAACAGGGTCTGGAGTGGACCTCAAGCAATCTCCAACAGACCTACAGCTGAGGGTCCTGACTGTTAGAAGGAAAACTATCAAACAGGAAGGACACCTACACCAAAACCCCATCAGTACATCACCATCATCAAAGACCAGAGGCAGATAAAACCACAAAGATGGGGAAAAAGCAGGGCAGAAAAGCTGGAAATTCAAAAAATAAGAGCACATCTCCCCCGGCAAAGGAGCGCAGCTCATCGCCAGCAACGGATCAAAGCTGGACGGAGAATGACTTTGACGAGATGAGAGAAGAAGGCTTCAGTCCATCAAATTTCTCAGAGCTAAAGGAGGAATTACGTACCCAGCGCAAAGAAACTAAAAATCTTGAAAAAAAAGTGGAAGAATTGACGGCTAGACTAATTAATGCAGAGAAGGTCATAAACGAAATGAAAGAGATGAAAACCATGACACGAGAAATACGTGACAAATGCACAAGCTTCAGTAACCGACTCGATCAACTGGAAGAAAGAGTATCAGCGATTGAGGATCAAATGAATGAAATGAAGCGAGAAGAGAAACCAAAAGAAAAAAGAAGAAAAAGAAATGAACAAAGCCTGCAAGAAGTATGGGATTATGTAAAAAGACCAAATCTACGTCTGATTGGGGTGCCTGAAAGTGAGGGGGAAAATGGAACCAAGTTGGAAAACACTCTTCAGGATATCATCCAGGAGAACTTCCCCAACCTAGTAGGGCAGGCCAACATTCAAATCCAGGAAATACAGAGAACGCCACAAAGATACTCCTCGAGAAGAGCAACTCCAAGACACATAATTGCCAGATTCACCAAAGTTGAAATGAAGGAAAAAATCTTAAGGGCAGCCAGAGAGAAAGGTCGGGTTACCCACAAAGGGAAGCCCATCAGACTAACAGCAGATCTCTCGGCAGAAACTCTCCAAGCCAGAAGAGAGTGGGGGCCAATATTCAACATTCTTAAAGAAAAGAATTTTCAACCCAGAATTTCATATCCAGCCAAACTAAGTTTCATAAGTGAAGGAGAAATAAAATCCTTTACAGATAAGCAAATGCTTAGAGATTTTGTCACCACCAGGCCTGCCTTACAAGAGACCCTGAAGGAAGCACTCAACATGGAAAGGAACAACCGGTACCAGCCATTGCAAAAACATGCCAAAATGTAAAGACCATCGAGGCTAGGAAGAAACTGCATCAACTAACGAGCAAAATAACCAGTTAATATCATAATGGCAGGATCAAGTTCACACATAACAATCTTAACCTTAAATGTAAATGGACTAAATGCTCCAATGAAAAGACACAGACTGGCAAACTGGATAAAGAGTCAAGACCCATCAGTCTGCTGTATTCAGGAGACCCATCTCACACGCAGAGACATACATAGGCTCAAAATAAAGGGATGGAGGAAGATTTACCAAGCAAATGGAGAACAAAAAAAAGCGGGGGTTGCAATCCTAGTCTCTGATAAAACAGACTTTAAACCATCAAAGATCAAAAGAGACAAAGAAGGCCATTACATAATGGTAAAGGGATCAATTCATCAGGAAGAGCTAACTATCCTAAATATATATGCACCCAATACAGGAGCACCCAGATTCATAAAGCAAGTCCTTAGAGACTTACAAAGAGACTTAGACTCCCATACAATAATAATGGGAGACTTCAACACTCCACTGTCAACATTAGACAGATCAACGAGACAGAAAGTTAACAAGGATATCCAGGAATTGAACTCATCTCTGCAGCAAGCAGACCTAATAGACATCTATAGAACTCTCCACCCCAAATCAACAGAATATACATTCTTCTCAGCACCACATCGTACTTACTCCAAAATTGACCACGTAATTGGAAGTAAAGCACTCCTCAGCAAATGTACAAGAACAGAAATTATAACAAACTGTCTCTCAGACCACAGTGCAATCAAACTAGAACTCAGGACTAAGAAACTCAATCAAAACCGCTCAACTACATGGAAACTGAACAATCTGCTCCTGAATGACTACTGGGTACATAACGAAATGAAGGCAGAAATAAAGGTGTTCTTTGAAACCAATGAGAACAAAGATACAACATACCAGAATCTCTGGGACACATTTAAAGCAGTGTGTAGAGGGAAATTTATAGCACTAAATGCCCACAAGAGAAAGCAGGAAAGATCAAAAATTGACACTCTAACATCGCAATTAAAAGAACTAGAGAAGCAAGAGCAAACACATTCCACAGCTAGCAGAAGGCAAGAAATAACTAAGATCAGAGCAGAACTGAAGGAGATAGAGACACAAAAAACCCTCCAAAAAATCAATGAATCCAGGAGTTGGTTTTTTGAAAAGATCAACAAAATTGACAGACCACTAGCAAGACTAATAAAGAAGAAAAGAGAGAAGAATCAAATTGACGCAATTAAAAATGATAAAGGGGATATCACCACCGACCCCACAGAAATACAAACTACCATCAGAGAATACTATAAACACCTCTACGCAAATAAACTGGAAAACCTAGAAGAAATGGATAATTTCCTGGACACTTACACTCTTCCAAGACTAAACCAGGAAGAAGTTGAATCCCTGAATAGACCAATAGTAGGCTCTGAAATTGAGGCAATAATTAATAGCCTACCAACCAAAAAAAGTCCAGGACCAGATGGATTCACAGCTGAATTCTACCAGAGATATAAGGAGGAGTTGGTACCATTCCTTCTGAAACTATTCCAATCAATAGA
>NW_020262612.1:0-2866 GCF_003255815.1 Theropithecus gelada | reverse complement strand
TTCTGGGTTTAAAATTCTTTTCTTTAAGAATGTTGAATATTGGCCCCACTCTCTTCTGGCTTGTAGAGTTTCTGCCGAGAGATCTGCTGTTAGTCTGATGGGCTTCCCTTTGTGGGTAACCCGACCTTTCTCTCTGGCTGCCCTTAAGATTTTTTCCTTCATTTCAACTTTGGTGAATCTGGCAATTTTGTGTCTTGGAGTTGCTCTTCTTGAGGAGTATCTTTGTGGTGTTCTCTGTATTTCCTGCATTTGAATATTGGCCTGCCCTATTAGTTTGGGGAAGTTCTCCTGGATGATATCCTGAAGAGTGTTTTCCAAGTTGGTTCCATTTTCCCCCTCACTTTCAGGCACCCCAATCAGACGTAGATTTGGTCTTTTTACATAATCCCATACTTCTTGCAGGCTTTGTTCATTTCTTTTTCTTCTTTTTTCTTTTGGTTTCTCTTCTTGCTTCGTTTCATTCATTTGATCCTCAATCGCTGATACTCTTTATTCCAGTTGATCGAGTCAGTTACTGAAGCTTGTGCATTTGTCACGTATTTCTTGTGTCATGGTTTTCATCTCTTTCATTTCGTTTAGGACCTTCTCTGCATTAATTACCCTAGCCATCAATTCTTCCACTTTTTTTTCAAGATTTTTAGTTTCTTTGCGCTGGGTACGTAATTCCTCCTTTAGCTCTGAGAAATTTGATGGAATGAAGCCTTCTTCTCTCATCTTGTCAAAGTTATTCTCCGTCCAGCTTTGATCCGTTGCTGACGATGAGCTGCGCTCCTTTGCCGTGGGAGATGCGCTCTTATTTTTTGAATTTCCAGCTTTTCTGCCCTGCTTTTTGCCCATCTTTGTGGTTTTATCTGCCTCTGGTCTTTGATGATGGTGATGTACTGATGGGGTTTTGGTGTAGGTGTCCTTCCTGTTTGATAGTTTTCCTTCTAACAGTCAGGATCCTCAGCTGTAGGTCTGTTGGAGATTGTTTGAGGTCCACTCCAGATGCTGTTTGCCTGGGTATCAGCAGCAGAGGCTGCAGAAGATAGAATATTGCTGAACAGTGAGTGTACCTGTCTGATTCTTGCTTTGGAAGCTTCCTCTCAGGGGGGTACTCCACCCTGTGAGGTGTGGGGTGTCAAACTGCCCCTAGTGGGAGATGTCTCCCAGTTAGGGTACTCAGGGGTCAGGGACCCACATGAGCAGGCAGTCTGTCCCTTCTCAGATCTCAACCTCCATGTTGGGAGATCCACTGCTCTCTTTAAAGCTGTCAGACAGAGTCGTTTGCGTCTGCAGAGGTTTCTGCTGCGTTTGTTATTGTTTACTGTGCCCCGTCCCCAGAGGTGGAGTCTACAGAGACAGGCAGGTTTCCTTGAGCTGCTGTGAGCTCCACCCAGTTCGAGCTTCCCAGTGGCTTTGTTTACCTACTTAAGCCTCAGCAATGGCGGGCGCCCCTCCCCCAGCCTCGCTGCTGCCTTGCAGCAAGATCACAGACTGCTGTGCTAGCAATGAGGGAGGCTCCGTTGGCGTGGGACCTCCCCGGCCTGGTGTGGAATATAACTCCTGGTGTGCCTGTTTGCTTAAAGCACAGTATTGGGGTGGGAGTTACCCAATTTTCCAGGTGTTGTGTGTCTCAGTTCCCCTGGCTAGGAAAAGGGATTCCTTTCCCCCTTCTGCTTCCCAGGTGAGGGGATGCCTCGCCCTGCTTCAGCTCTCGCTGGTGGGGCTGCAGCAGCTGACCAGCACCGATCGTCTGGCACTCCCTAGTGAGATGAACCAGTACCTCAGTTGAAAATGCAGAAATCACCGGTCTTCTGTGTCGCTCACGCTGGGAGTTGGAGACTGGAGCTGTTCCTATTCGGCCATCTTGCTCCGCCCCCTAAATGTGTGAGATGAATTCACACATCACGAAGCAGTTTCTTGGAAAGCTTCTTTCTAATTTTTGTCTGTCGATATTTCTCTTTTCATCATAGGCTAAAATCCCCTTCTCAGATTCCACAAAAACAGTGATTCCAAACGTCTCAATGAAAAGATAGGTTTAAGTCTATGAGACGAATGCACACATCACAAAGCAGTTTCTCAGAAAGCTTCTTTCCAGTTTTCATTTGAAGATATTTCCATTTTCACCATAGGCCTCAATGTGCTCCCGAACATCCCTTTGCAGATTCCACAAAAATATTGTTAATAAACTGCTCCATGAAAAGAAAAGTTTAACTCTGTGAGATGGATTGAAACATCACAGGGGGCGGAGCAAGATGGCCGAATAGGAACAGCTCCAGTCTCCAACTCCCAGCGCGAGCGACACAGAAGACCGGTGATTTCTGCATTTTCAACTGAGGTACTGGGATCATCTCACTGGGGAGTGCCGGACGATCAGTGCTGGTCAGCTGCTGCAGCCCGACCAGCGAGAGCTGAAGCAGGGCGAGGCATTGCCTCACCTGGGAAGCGCAAGGGGGAAGGGAATCCCTTTTCCTAGCCAGGGGAACTGAGACACACAACACCTGAAAAATCGGGTAACTCCCACCCCAATACTGCGCTTTAAGCAAGCAAACAGGCACACCAGGAGATCATATCCCACACCGGGCCGGGAGGGTCCCACACCCACGGAGCCTCCCTCATTGCTAACACAGCAGTCTGTAATCTACCGGCAAGGCAGCAGCGAGGCTGGGGGAGGGGCGCCCGCCATTGCTGAGGCTTAAGTAGGTAAACAAAGCTGCTGGGAAGCTCGAACTGGGTGGAGCTCACAGCAGCTCAAGGAAACCTGCCTGTCTCTGTAGACTCCACCTCTGGGGGCAGGGCACAGCTATACAACAACAACAACAAAAAAAAAAGCAGCCGAAACCTCTGCAGACGCAAACGACTCTGTCTGACAGCTTTGAAGAGA
>NW_020262611.1:1915-2867 GCF_003255815.1 Theropithecus gelada | reverse complement strand
CCTGGGCTCAAGCAATCCTCCAGCCTCTGCCTCCTAAGTAGCTAGAACGACAGGCTGTAATTTGTTGTTGTTGTTGTTGTTGTTGGTAGAGACGGGGTCTCACTATGTTGCACAGGCTAGTCTCTGATTTTGACTTTAGGGACATCATGTAAGTGGAATCAGACAATATTTGTCCTTTCATAAGCGACATATTTTACTCAACATAATGTCTTCAAGGTTAAACCATGTCATAACATGTACCAGAATTTCCTTCCGTTTGAAGGCTTAATAATACGTCACTGTGGGCTGGTCGCAGTGGCTCACGCCTGTAATCCCAGCACTTTGGGAGGCCAAGGCGGGCGGATCACGAGGTCAGGAGATCGAAACCATCCTGGCTAACATGGTGAAACCCCGTCTCTACTAAAAATACAAAAAACTAGCCGGGCGAGGTGGCGGCGCCTGTAGTCTCAGCTACTCGGGAGGCTGAGGCAGGAGAATGGCGTGAACCCGGGAGGCGGAGCTTGCAGTGAGCTGAGATCCGGCCACTGCACTCCAGCCTGGGTGACAGAGCAAGACTCCGTCTCAAAAATAAATAAATAAAATAAAAATAAATAAATAAATAAAAATAATATATCATTGTGTGCATATGAGGCAGGAAAATAGCACAGGGAATTGGAGGTCGAACACAGGGTGGGGTGAGTAGACACAGATGCAAGGTAAGGCGCGAGTGAGTGAGAAGCAAGATAAGAAGCAGAAGCTGAGCAACCAAAACGAGTGAGATTAAAAAAGCAAGTTGTTGGCCGGGCGCGGTGGCTCAAGCCTGTAATCCCAGCACTCTGGGAGGCCGAGACGGGCGGATCACAAGGTCAGGAGATCGAGACCATCCTGGCGAACCCGGTGAAACCCCGTCTCTACTAAAAAATACAAAAAAAAAAAAAAAAAAAAAAAAAAAAAAACGTAGTCCCAGCTACTC
>NW_020262611.1:0-1891 GCF_003255815.1 Theropithecus gelada | reverse complement strand
AACACGGTGAAACCCCGTCTCTACTAAAAATTACAAAAAAACTAGCCGGGCGAGGTGGCGGGTGCCTGTAGTCCCAGCTACTCGGGAGGCTGAGGCAGGAGAATGGCGTGAACCCGGGAGGCGGAGCTTGCAGTGAGCCGAGATCCGGCCACCGCACTCCAGCCTGGGCCACAGACCAAGACTCCGTCTCAAAAAAAAAAAAAAAAAAAAAGCAAGAAGCCTCCATAGCTGGCTACATCTGGACCAAACCTGTCACAGGAGCCCCTCAGAGATGGGCATATGCATTAGAGAGAAAAAGTATCCTTAATATGACCCCGTATGATAATCAGCTCATTGGAACTCATACATATGGACTTCTTTTCATGCATGTATTTAAAATTATGGGATGGAGGCAACATGCAAGCACACAAGAGCCAAAGTAAGCAACCTCCGTATCAATCAAAAGGCAGGCGCTGGCTAGAGATTAGGCAGCCTTGGGAAGAGAAGAAAAAAAAAAAAAACCATATAAAAGAAAGCGCAAAATACACCAAACTGGTGCTGATCTCATTTCGCAGAGGTCAACCCACGCTCCCCTCACTGAGAGTGTCATACTGTGCTGAATAAACCTTTGCTGTTTGCTATTTGTGTGTGTCACGTCCAATTCTTTGTTCAGGACACCAAGAGCCTGGAACTGCACAGCACCATCTGGTAACATGCACACCATATTCTGTTTATCCCTCCACTGACAATCAGGGAACACTTGTGTTGCTTCTACCTTTGGGGGATTGTGAGCAATGCTGCCTTGAATACGGGTGTGCAAATGTCTGTTCAAGACCCTGCTTTCCATTTTGGGTATGTATCCAGAAGTGAGATTGCTAGATCATGTGGTAATTCTATGTTTAAGTTTTTGGGGAACTGCCAGACTGGTTTTCCATAGTCACTATATCATTTTACATTCCCACCAGCAGTGTATGAGGGTTCTAATTTCTCCACATCCCCGTCAGCACTTGTTGTTGTCTGTCTTTGATTCTAGACATCCTAGTGGGTGTGAAGTAGTGTCTTCATTCATTTTGTGCTGCTGTAACAGAAGACCCAAGGCTGAGTAATTTATGAAGAACAGAGATGTATTTTTTTACACTTCTAGAGGCTGGAAAGTCCGAGATGCAGTGGTTGGTTTCTGGCGAGGGCCATTGTGCTGTGTCATCCCATGGCGGAAGGCAGAAGGGCAAGAGAGTGTGTACGTGTGAGAGAGGAGAGAGAGACAGAGGGGAGAGAGAGCCCTTATTACTTAGTCACTTCTTTGGGGTCACACCTCTGAATACTGTTGCCCTGGGGAAGGTTTCCAGCACACCTACTTTGGGGGACACGTCTAAACCATAACAAGTGGTGCCTTGCTATGGCTTGTGGTTTTGAGCTGCGTCTCCCGAATGACTAGTGACATTAAGCGTCTTTTCATGTACTGACTAGACATTCTCATATCTTCTCTGAAGAAATGTCTTTTCAGATCCTTTCCCCATTATTTTAAGTTTAAATCTAAATTTCAGATTCCTGGGGTACATGTTCAGGTTTGTTACAAGGGTATGTTGCATGATGCGGAGGTTTGGAGTGAGCATAGAACCCAAAATAAAGCCTTTTAGGTCAGGCCTGGTGGCTCACACCTGTAATCCCAGCACCTTGGGAGGCCAAGGCAGGCGGATCACCTGAGGTCGGGAGTTTGAGATCACCCTGACCAACATGGAGAAACCCTGTCTCTACTAAAAGTACAAAATCAGCCAGGCTTGGTGGTGCATGTCTATAATCCCAGTTACTTGGGAGGCTGAGGCAGGAGAATCACTTGAACCTGGGAGGCAGAGGTTTCAGTGAGCCAAGATCGCGCCATTGCACTCTAGCCTGGGCAACAAGAGCAAAATTT
>NW_020262610.1:0-2867 GCF_003255815.1 Theropithecus gelada | reverse complement strand
GAAAATCAATAGTTCTTCCCTTGTGGTCTGCAGGACCCTAGGGCTCCGATGACTTATTCAGAGGTCTGTGAAGTAAAGCTATTTTCATATGACTATTAAGACATTATTTGCCCTTTTCATCATGTTGACATTTGGTGTAAAGGTACAAAATGACAGTGGGTAAAACTATGTCAGATCAAGGCAGTGGATCCCAAATGTGCCAGCGCTGTGTTCCTTACTGCTCCACACTCCCAGAGCCACAAAATGACTTTACTTAAGAATGTCCTGGGTTTTTTTTGTTTTCGTTTGTTTTTAAGATGGGGTCTCACTCTGTTTTCCATGCTGGAGTGTAGTGGTGGGATCCTGTCTCGTGGCAGCCTCCACCTTCTGTGCCCCAGGGATCTTCCCGCCTCCGCCTCCTAAGTAGCTGAGACCACAGGCACGTGCCACTATGCCTGTTTATTATTTTTTTTGGAGAGACGGGGTCTCACTATGCTGCTCAGGCTGGTCTGGAACTCCTGGGCTCAAGTGATCCTACTTTAACATCCCAAAGTTCTGCCATTACAGGTGTGAGCCACTGTGCCCAGCTAGAATGTCCCTGATGGAAAAGTAAAATGTATTAATTTTTTAAAATCTTGACCTCTGGGTACATGTCTTTTTAGTGTTCTGTGTCATGAAGTGGGAAGTAGACAGAAACATTTCTGCTACATTCTGAAGTATGGTTGTCTCAAAGAAAAGCATGTGTGCAATTGTTTGAGTTCAAGCTGAACTAGCCACTTTTCTCATGGAATACAATTTCTACCTGGAGGATTGGTTGATGGTCATACGATGGTTATTCAGGCTTGGATATTTGGAAGACATTCTATTGAAAACGAGCAAAGTAAACGTATCTCTTCAAGGAAAATAACTGACAGCACGGAACAGTTATTTTTAAACAACTCCTAAAGATAAAATTTGAGCTCATTCCTCAAGATGAAATTTGGGCTTTCAAGCAAAAATTAGAATTTTGGCAAACCTGTGTCAGCCACTGTAAGCTTGCTGGTTTATTGGTACTTAAAGACTTTTCTGATGAGATTAATGATGATGTTAATAAATGTGGTTTTTGATATTGTGCAAAGACATGTGTCAACATTTGGAGGATCTACATAACTCAGCGAACCAAAATTCTCCAAATGACCGATGCATGATATTTCCGCCAGGAGAAGACGATCATCCTCTGTGGATCTCTCACACTCCTACAGGTCTTGCTGGGTGTGCCAAGAATGCAAAGCTTGCGCACTCTTTTTATCCAAACCATTTCTTTTCTTTTTCTTTTTTTTTGTTTTTTGAGACAGAGTCTCACTCTGTCCCCCATGCTGGAATGCAATGGCACGATCTCGGCTCACTGCACCTTCTGCCTCCTGGGTTCATGCCATTCTTCTGCTTCAACCTCCAGGAGCTGCGACTACAGGCACCTGCCACCACGCTCAGCTAATTTCTATCTGTCTGTCTGTCTGTCATCTATCTATCTATCTATCTATCTATCTATCTATCTATCTATCTATCTATCTGAGACAAAGTCTCACTTTGTCTCCGAGGCTGGAGAGCAGTGGCACCATCTCAGCTCACTGCAACCTTCGCCTCCCTGGTTCAAGTGATTCTTCTGTCTCAGCCTCTTAAGTAGTTGGGATTACAGGTGCACACCAGCACGTCTGGCTAATTTTTGTATTTTTGGTAGAGATGGGATTTCACCACGTTGGCCAGGCTGGTCTTGAACTGCTGGCCTCAAGTGATCCACCCGCCTTGGTCTCCCAAGGGAGATGTCCCTTGGGATTAAAGGCGTGAGCCACCGTGCCTGGTCCATCCAAAGTTCTAAGATTTATGCTTGTAGTGAGTAGCCTTGAGGAATGAGATACTGTCTCCTTCTGGGACAAACAGCAGGCTTGCTTACTGCACGCTACAAAAGCGATGGGTTCCCAAGCTCAGGGTTCCTCAGCTGCAGCGCAGACCCACTGTGTGTGTAGCATCTATCTCAGCTCCTCTGCGTCACCTCTGCAGGACTTGGGGGGCAGAGGGAACAAGTGCAAAACAGGCTGATGTTCACTCTGCTTGCTGTGTGAGCATGCTGTGAATAATAAAGTCCTTTGTCTCTGACACAGGAATCTCATCTCTTTTGTCAACATGCACAGGAGAGTGGCAAGTTAATAGATTAGTTTGTAGTAGAGTAAAATGAAATCCCAGTCCTGATGGTTCCACCCCCGTGCAAACATGCATGGGCAAAAGATCCATTCAAAGTACAAGAAAGATGAATGAATTTTGATGGAGCAGAGAACAAAAGTTGATCACTCTGGATTCAAACTTCACATTGCATCTAGCAGGGTGGATATTAGGTTGAAGGGAACGAGGTACAGGGTCAGCACCTGCACATGCCTGAGAACCAGCACCTCCCTGAGTTTGCACCCTGGCCTCACTCTGCTCACCCTAGTCGGGCCCTGGCAACTAACCCTCAGGAAACTGCTACTCGTTGAGTTCTGGAGTAGCATCAAGTAAGAACGCCCGCAGCTCTCTGAAAATGCTCTGAGGCCGGGCGCGGTGGCTCAAGCCTGTAATCCCAGCACTTTGGGAGGCCGAGGTGGGCGGATCACGAGGTCAGGAGATCGAGACCATCCTGGCTAACATGGTGAAACCCCGTCTCCACTAAAAAATACAAAAAACTAGCTGGGCGAGGTGGCGGCGCCTGTAGTCCCAGCTACTTGGGAGGCTGAGGCAGGAGAATGGTGTAAACCCGGGAGGCGGAGCTTGCAGTGAGCTGAGATCCGGCCACTGCACTCCAGCCTGGGCGACAGAGTGAGACTCCGTCTCAAAAAAAAAAAAAAGAAAATGCTCTGAAAACACGGCTCCCTTTTCTT
>NW_020262609.1:0-2868 GCF_003255815.1 Theropithecus gelada | reverse complement strand
TCCATATGAACTTTAAAGCAGTTTTTTCCAATTCTGTGAAGAAACTCATTGGTATCTTGATGGGGATGGCATTGAGTCTATAAATAATCTTGGGCAGTATGGTCATTTTCACGATATTGATTCTTCCCTTCCATAAGCATGGTATGTTCTTCCATTTGTTTGTGTCCTCTCTTATTTCACTGAGCAGTGGTTTGTAGTTCTTCTTGAAGAGGTCCTTTACATCCTTGTCAGTTGGATTCCTAGGTATTTTATTCTCTTTGAAGGAATTCTGAATGGAAGTTCATTCCTGATTTGGCTCTCTGTTTGTCTGTTATTGGTGTATAAGAATGCTTGTGATTTTTACACATTAATTTTGTATTCTGAGACTTTGCTGAAGTTGCTTATCAGCTTAAGGAGATTTTGAGCTGAGACAATGGGGTTTTCTAAATATACAATCATGTCATCTACAAAGAGGGACAATTTGACTTCTTCTTTTCCTAACTGAATACCCTTGATTTCTTTCTCTTCCCTGATTGCCCTAGCCAGAACTTCCAACAATATGTTGAATAGGGGTGATGAGAGGGCATCCCTGTCTTGTGCCAGTTTTCAAAGGGAATTTTTCCAGTTTTTGCCCATTGAGTATGATATTGGCTGTGGGTTAGTCATAAATAGCTCTTATGATTTTGAGATACATTCCATCTATACTGAATTTATTGAGTTTTTAGCATGAAGGGCTGTTCAATTTTGTCAAAGGCCTTTTCTGCATCTATTGAGATAATCATGTGGTTTTTGTCTTTGGTTCTGTTTATATGCTGGATTATGTTTATTGATTTGTGTATGTTGAACCAGCCTTGCATCTCAGGGATGAAGCCCACTTGATCATGGTGGATAAGCTTTTTAATGTGCTGCTGGATCTGGTTTGCCAGTATTTTACTGAGGATTTTTGCATCGATATTCATCAGGGATACTGGTCTAAAATTGACTTTTTTTGTTGTGTCTCTGCCAGGCTTTGGTATCAGGATGATGTTGGCCTCATCAAATGAGTTAGGGAGGATTCCCTCTTTTTCTATTGATTGGAATAGTTTCAGAAGGAATGGTACCAGTTCCTCCTTGTACCTCTGGTAGAATTCAGCTGTGAATCCATCTGGTCCTGGACTTTTTTTCGTTGGTAGGCTATTAATTATTCCCTCAATTTCAGAGTCTGCTATTAGTCTATTCAGTAATTCCGCTTCTTCCTGGTTTAGTCTTGGGAGAGTGTAAGTGTCCAGAAAATTTTCCATTTCTTCTAGATTTTCTAGTTTATTTGCATAGAGGTGTTTATAGTATTCGCTGATGGTAGTTTGTATTTCTGTGTGGTCGGTGGTGATATCCCCTTTATCATTTTTTATTGCATGTATTTGATTCTTCTCTCTTTTATTAGTCTTGCTAGTGGTCTGTCAATTTTGTTGATCTTTTCAAAAAACCAACTCCTGGATTCATTCATTTTTTGGAGGGTTTTTTGTGTCTCTATCCTTCAGTTCTGCTCTGATCTTAGTTATTTCTTGCCTTTTGCTAGCTTTTGAATGTGTTTGCTCTTGCTTCTCTAGTTCTTTTAATTGTGATGTTAGAGTGTCAATTTTAGATCTTTCCAGCTTTCTCTTGTGGGCATTTAGTGCTATAAATTTCCCTTTACACACTGCTTTAAATGTGTCCCAGAGATTCTGGTATGTTGTATCTTTCTTCTCTTTGGTTTCAAAGAACATCTTTATTTCTGCCTTCATTTTGTTATGTACCCAGTAGTCATTCAGCAGCAGGTTATTCAGTTTCCATGTAGTTGAGCAGTTTTGATTGAGTTTCTTAGTCCTGAGTTGTAGTTTGATTACACCGTGCTCTGAGAGACAGTTTGTTATAATTTCTGTTCTTGTACATTTGCTGAGGAGTGCTTTAGTTCCAATTATGTGGTCAATTTTGGAATAAGTGTGATGTGGTGCTGAGTAGAATGTATATTCTGTTGACTTGGGGTGGAGAGTTCTGTAGATGTCTATTAGGTCTGCTTGCTGCAGAGATGAGTTCAATTCCTGGATATCCTTGTTAATTTTCTGTCTCTTTGATCTGTCTAATGTTGACAGTGGGGTGTTGAAGTCTCCCATTATTATTTTATGGGGGTCTAAGTCTCTTTGTAAGTCTATAAGGACTTGCTTTATGAATCTGGGTGCTCCTGTATTGGGTGCATATATATTTAGGATAGTTAGCTCTTCCTGTTGAATGGATCCCTTTACCATTATGTAATGGCCTTCTTTGTCTCTTTTGATCTTTGTTGGTTTAAAGTCTGTTTTATCAGAGAGTAGTACTGCAACCCCTGCTTTTTTTTGTTCTCCATTTGCTTGGTAGATCTTCCTCCATCCCTTTATTTGACCTATGTATGTCTCTGCATGTGAGATGGGTCTCCTGAATACAGCAGACTGATGGGTCTTGACTCTTTATCCAGTTTGCCAGTCTGTGTCTTTTAATTGGACCATTTAGTCCATTTACATTTAAGGTTAATATTGTTATGTGTGAACTTGATCCTGCCATTGTGATATTAACTGGTTATTTTGCTCGTTAGTTGATGCAGTTTCTTCCTAGCCTCGATGGTCTTTACATTTTGGCATGTTTTTGAGATGGCTGGTACCGGTTGTTCCTTTCCATGTTTAGTGCTTCCTTCAGGATCTCTTGGAGGGCAGGCCTGGTGGTGACAAAATCTCTAAGCATTTGCCTATCTGTAAAGGATTTTATTTCTCCTTCACTTATGAAACTTAGTTTGGCTGGAAATGAAATTCTGGTTTGAAAATTCTTTTCTTTAAGAATGTTAAATATTGGCCCGCACTCTCTTCTGGCTTGTAGAGTTTCTGCCGAGAGATCTGCTGTTAG
>NW_020262608.1:0-2869 GCF_003255815.1 Theropithecus gelada | reverse complement strand
AGAAACCTTCCAGCCGAGCATGGTGGCTCATGCCTGTAATTTCAGCACTTTGGGAGGCTGAGGAGATAGCATCACCTGAGGTCGGGAGTTTGAGTCCAGACTGACCAACAGGAATAGACCCCATCTCTACTAAAAACAAAAAATTATCTAGGTGTGGAAACACATGCCTGTAATCTGAGCTACTTAGGAGACTGAGATAGGAGAATCGCCTGTACCTGGGAGGCGGAGATTGCAGTCAACTGAGATTGCACAATTGCACTCCAGCCTGGGCAACAAGAATGAAACTCCATCTCAACAAAACAAGACAAAAAAAGAAAAACAACCCAAAAACCTTTCTGTGGTTGGATGAAGACTATGACCAAAGGCACAATGTAAACAAATGTTTTCATCTTGCACATCTTCTCTCTTTGTCATCTCATACTGTATCTCTCATGCATAGAACTACATAGGCAACCTATCCAAAGAAAGGTTTCTCATGACACAGGAAGAACTTGTGAAGAAAGGAAACACCCAAAACTGAGGCCCCACATTATTTGCTACTGGATTATTTGCACCTTAGAATGAATTTATTCCTCTTTAGTAAATATAGGTGAAAAGTGGAAAGATAAATGAAAGATGCCAGCTATAATAATTGCGCCTGTCACTATCTTTTAAAAAATAAAATAGTGAGGGAAGAATCACGCAAGTCAAAAAATTATAAAGATGTCTTGTCAAGGGATAAAACTCAACTCCACAAAGATATCCTATTACTTTAAAGTCATATTTTTTGAATCTGGGGAATTAGTTCTAAAAGCCATAATCCCCATACCTCTCAAAATAAACAAAAACCTGAGAAATTCTGTTATTTCTTTCTTTTAATCTATATTGAAATAAACAGAAAGGATAAGTGAAATAATGTCCCCAATCATTGAGTCATCTTGTTAAGTAGATCATGAAAAGAAAAGATAATTGAGGAGGAGGCAAAAGCTGAGACTGATTTAGCTAGAAGCTCTATATACTGAAAGCCCAAACCCCAATGTGGTGAATTATGGTGACTTTTCAATTTTTTAATTAGGGGATTCCAACAGTTAAACGTAGCCATTTAACAACAGCCCTTAAGGTTATAAGTCCATTGCTGTAGTGACATTGACTAACCTCTAGGAACACATTCCTTTTCATATCTGCTGCTAAGGTAGACTGTGTTGTTAGCTGAAACCCCAAGATGGCATGCTTTCCTTACTTTTCCAAACGTCCTTTGGTTCAAAACCACAACAAAACTTTCTGAAATCCTCATAAGGTTGGGTAATTTGATTTGAGGGGGAGAGGGAGGAAGTGGAATTCTTTATATTATCTAATAATCCATGCTTTCTGAGGACAGGAGGAGGCAGTTGCCTACTGGTTGTGATTTTATTTATGCTACAGAGAAAGGTCTTTGCTCAGGATGATCTCTGCCTGCTGCTCAGCTCTGCATCGTGCAGTGGATTTTGAGTGTCTATTATCGTTGAAGCTATAGGAGACCCCCACACAGACATCTAGGTGTAGCAGTATCAAAACACATGATCCGCCACAGATAACTTGGTGTGTTACCTATCTAGCCAGAACCTGGAGGAAGAGGACATAGGAAAGATAAGCTTTGGCTGAACCCCAGGTTAAGGAGAAATAATTTCAACACCTTTTAAATTCAATTTTTTTGTTGAGAGTTCTGTTCACCAGTTGTTTTATTTTAATCTTCCCAATAATCCTGTGTGATGTTGCACTTCCCATTTTATATAAGATGTAGTTTATTGAGGTGCTCTGAATTGTCTAACATTGTGCAGAATAGCCCAAAGTGGATAGGTCACTGGGATGAATTTGGACAGAATCCCAATGGAAGTTCTGTCTTCCCTCTTATGTGTATCTCTCCCCACCAAGCAGAAGCTATCCGCTGATATTTAAATATGTTGAAATTTGGCCATCAGCTGCCATGTTTTTAAGTCAAATGTATGCGTTTCAGTCCTAATTATCTTGATCGCTTTTCAGAAATTGACACTATTGATTCCCTCCTTAGATACTCGACTTACCTGCTTTTCCTCCTAGTTAATAATTTCTAGTCTCCTGTTGAGGCTCACTTGCCTCTGTTCAGTCAGTTTCTTCCGGTTCCCTTTTGATTCTTGTTTCCCCTTATATCACTCCATATATCCCCAGTGTTTGAATGACTAGTGACTTCCAAATTTAAATCTCTAACTAGGACCCTCCTTTGAGCTTGACTATTTCATAGATACCTCAAATTCAGCATGTCCAAGACCCAGAATCAAACCTGGACCTCTCATGTTTTCTAACTAGCTAAATAAACATTGTTTAAGTCAGAGACCTCAGATTTGTTCTCAATATGTTTCCCTTCCTTGCCTTCATCACCAAGCCCTCTCCATTTTATCTAAATATCTCTCAAATTTTAACTTTTCACCCACACCACTGGTGCTGCACTGAATCTCTTGCTGCACCACCATCTCTTGTCCAGACATCCCATTAAACTCCATGTATCCACTTCGAGTTTAAAACCATTTTCCACAGTAAATTTAGAATTATTTTTTTTTCCAGAACATAGGTATCTAAGGCAGCTCATGAGACCCCCCCCCCACCGATGGTCCTCATCTTCCTTTTTTTATTTCTTTCTATGGAAAAACCATCATTTGTGTTCCCCAAGTTTATACAAGAAATTTTAGGAGAAAACTAAGGTATATGGGTCATATTCCAATAGAGATTATAGTACTACAAGGACAAGATACTCATGTTTCCTTTCCTTTTCCTTCCTTCCTTCTTTTTCCTTCTTTCTTTCCTTCCTTCTCTCTCTCTTTCTTTCTTTCTCTTTCTTTCTTTCTTTCTTTCTTTCTTTCTTTCTTTCTTTCTTTCT
>NW_020262607.1:0-2869 GCF_003255815.1 Theropithecus gelada | reverse complement strand
AGAAAGAAAGAAAGAAAGAAAGAAAGAAAGAAAGAAAGAAAGAAAGAGAAAGAAAGAAAGAGAGAGAGAAGGAAGGAAAGAAAGAAGGAAAAAGAAGGAAGGAAGGAAAAGGAAAGGAAACATGAGTATCTTGTCCTTGTAGTACTATAATCTCTATTGGAATATGACCCATATACCTTAGTTTTCTCCTAAAATTTCTTGTATAAACTTGGGGAACACAAATGATGGTTTTTCCATAGAAAGAAATAAAAAAAGGAAGATGAGGACCATCGGTGGGGGGGGGGTCTCATGAGCTGCCTTAGATACCTATGTTCTGGAAAAAAAAATAATTCTAAATTTACTGTGGAAAATGGTTTTAAACTCGAAGTGGATACATGGAGTTTAATGGGATGTCTGGACAAGAGATGGTGGTGCAGCAAGAGATTCAGTGCAGCACCAGTGGTGTGGGTGAAAAGTTAAAATTTGAGAGATATTTAGATAAAATGGAGAGGGCTTGGTGATGAAGGCAAGGAAGGGAAACATATTGAGAACAAATCTGAGGTCTCTGACTTAAACAATGTTTATTTAGCTAGTTAGAAAACATGAGAGGTCCAGGTTTGATTCTGGGTCTTGGACATGCTGAATTTGAGGTATCTATGAAATAGTCAAGCTCAAAGGAGGGTCCTAGTTAGAGATTTAAATTTGGAAGTCACTAGTCATTCAAACACTGGGGATATATGGAGTGATATAAGGGGAAACAAGAATCAAAAGGGAACCGGAAGAAACTGACTGAACAGAGGCAAGTGAGCCTCAACAGGAGACTAGAAATTATTAACTAGGAGGAAAAGCAGGTAAGTCGAGTATCTAAGGAGGGAATCAATAGTGTCAATTTCTGAAAAGCGATCAAGATAATTAGGACTGAAACGCATACATTTGACTTAAAAACATGGCAGCTGATGGCCAAATTTCAACATATTTAAATATCAGCGGATAGCTTCTGCTTGGTGGGGAGAGATACACATAAGAGGGAAGACAGAACTTCCATTGGGATTCTGTCCAAATTCATCCCAGTGACCTATCCACTTTGGGCTATTCTGCACAATGTTAGACAATTCAGAGCACCTCAATAAACTACATCTTATATAAAATGGGAAGTGCAACATCACACAGGATTATTGGGAAGATTAAAATAAAACAACTGGTGAACAGAACTCTCAACAAAAAAATTGAATTTAAAAGGTGTTGAAATTATTTCTCCTTAACCTGGGGTTCAGCCAAAGCTTATCTTTCCTATGTCCTCTTCCTCCAGGTTCTGGCTAGATAGGTAACACACCAAGTTATCTGTGGCGGATCATGTGTTTTGATACTGCTACACCTAGATGTCTGTGTGGGGGTCTCCTATAGCTTCAACGATAATAGACACTCAAAATCCACTGCACGATGCAGAGCTGAGCAGCAGGCAGAGATCATCCTGAGCAAAGACCTTTCTCTGTAGCATAAATAAAATCACAACCAGTAGGCAACTGCCTCCTCCTGTCCTCAGAAAGCATGGATTATTAGATAATATAAAGAATTCCACTTCCTCCCTCTCCCCCTCAAATCAAATTACCCAACCTTATGAGGATTTCAGAAAGTTTTGTTGTGGTTTTGAACCAAAGGACGTTTGGAAAAGTAAGGAAAGCATGCCATCTTGGGGTTTCAGCTAACAACACAGTCTACCTTAGCAGCAGATATGAAAAGGAATGTGTTCCTAGAGGTTAGTCAATGTCACTACAGCAATGGACTTATAACCTTAAGGGCTGTTGTTAAATGGCTACGTTTAACTGTTGGAATCCCCTAATTAAAAAATTGAAAAGTCACCATAATTCACCACATTGGGGTTTGGGCTTTCAGTATATAGAGCTTCTAGCTAAATCAGTCTCAGCTTTTGCCTCCTCCTCAATTATCTTTTCTTTTCATGATCTACTTAACAAGATGACTCAATGATTGGGGACATTATTTC
The DNA here is from genome assembly GCF_003255815.1 of Theropithecus gelada. NCBI lineage: Eukaryota > Metazoa > Chordata > Mammalia > Primates > Cercopithecidae > Theropithecus > Theropithecus gelada. The sequence goes on along the minus strand of NW_020262607.1, from coordinate 888 downwards.
ACTTATCCTTTCTGTTTATTTCAATATAGATTAAAAGAAAGAAATAACAGAATTTCTCAGGTTTTTGTTTATTTTGAGAGGTATGGGGATTATGGCTTTTAGAACTAATTCCCCAGATTCAAAAAATATGACTTTAAAGTAATAGGATATCTTTGTGGAGTTGAGTTTTATCCCTTGACAAGACATCTTTATAATTTTTTGACTTGCGTGATTCTTCCCTCACTATTTTATTTTTTAAAAGATAGTGACAGGCGCAATTATTATAGCTGGCATCTTTCATTTATCTTTCCACTTTTCACCTATATTTACTAAAGAGGAATAAATTCATTCTAAGGTGCAAATAATCCAGTAGCAAATAATGTGGGGCCTCAGTTTTGGGTGTTTCCTTTCTTCACAAGTTCTTCCTGTGTCATGAGAAACCTTTCTTTGGATAGGTTGCCTATGTAGTTCTATGCATGAGAGATACAGTATGAGATGACAAAGAGAGAAGATGTGCAAGATGAAAACATTTGTTTACATTGTGCCTTTGGTCATAGTCTTCATCCAACCACAGAAAGGTTTTTGGGTTGTTTTTCTTTTTTTGTCTTGTTTTGTTGAGATGGAGTTTCATTCTTGTTGCCCAGGCTGGAGTGCAATTGTGCAATCTCAGTTGACTGCAATCTCCGCCTCCCAGGTACAGGCGATTCTCCTATCTCAGTCTCCTAAGTAGCTCAGATTACAGGCATGTGTTTCCACACCTAGATAATTTTTTGTTTTTAGTAGAGATGGGGTCTATTCCTGTTGGTCAGTCTGGACTCAAACTCCCGACCTCAGGTGATGCTATCTCCTCAGCCTCCCAAAGTGCTGAAATTACAGGCATGAGCCACCATGCTCGGCTGGAAGGTTTCT
>NW_020262606.1:0-8884 GCF_003255815.1 Theropithecus gelada | reverse complement strand
GCAATTATGTGTCTTGGAGTTGCTCTTCTCGAGGAGTATCTTTGTGGCGTTCTCTGTATTTCCTGGATTTGAATGTTGGCCTGCCCTACTAGGTTGGGGAAGTTCTCCTGGATGATATCCTGAAGAGTGTTTTCCAACTTGGTTCCATTTTCCCCCTCACTTTCAGGCACCCCAATCAGATGTAGATTTGGTCTTTTTACATAATCCCATACTTCTTGCAGGCTTTGTTCATTTCTTTTTCTTCTTTTTTCTTTTGGTTTCTCTTCTCGCTTCATTTCATTCATTTGATCCTCAATCGCTGATACTCTTTCTTCCAGTTGATCGAGTCGGTTACTGAAGCTTGTGCATTTGTCACGTATTTCTCGTGTCATGGTTTTCATCTCTTTCATTTCGTTTATGACCTTCTCTGCATTAATTACTCTAGCCGTCAATTCTTCCACTTTTTTTTCAAGATTTTTAGTTTCTTTGCGCTGGGTACGTAATTCCTCCTTTAGCTCTGAGAAATTTGATGGACTGAAGCCTTCTTCTCTCATCTCGTCAAAGTCATTCTCCGTCCAGCTTTGATCCGTTGCTGGCGATGAGCTGCGCTCCTTTGCCGGGGGAGATGCGCTCTTATTTTTTGAATTTCCAGCTTTTCTGCCCTGCTTTTTCCCCATCTTTGTGGTTTTATCTGCCTCTGATCTTTGATGATGGTGATGTACTGATGGGGTTTTGGTGTAGGTGTCCTTCCTGTTTGATAGTTTTCCTTCTAACAGTCAGGACCCTCAGCTGTAGGTCTGTTGGAGATTGCTTGAGGTCCACTCCAGACCCTGTTTGCCTGGGTATCAGCAGCAGAGGCTGCAGAAGATAGAATATTTCTGAACAGCAAGTGTACCTGTCTGATTCTTGCTTTGGAAGCTTCCTCTCAGGGGTGTACTCCACCCTGTGAGGTGTGGGGTGTCAGACTGCCCCTAGTGGGGGATGTCTCCCAGTTAGGCTACTCAGGGGTCAGGGACCCGCTTGAGCAGGGAGTCTGTCCCTTCTCAGATCTCAACCTCCGTGTTGGGAGATCCACTGCTCTCTTCAAAGCTGTCAGACAGAGTCGTTTGCGTCTGCAGAGGTGTCTGCTGCTTTGTTATTGTTTTCTGTGCCCTGCCCCCAGAGGTGGAGTCTACAGAGACAGGCAGGTTTCCTTGAGCTGCTGTGAGCTCCACCCAGTTGGAGCTTCCCAGCAGCTTTGTTTACCTACTTAAGCCTCAGCAATGGCGGGCGCCCCTCCCCCAGCCTCGCTGCTGCCTTGCCGGTAGATCACAGACTGCTGTGATAGCAATGAGGGAGGCTCCGTGGGTGTGGGACCCTCCCGGCCAGGTGTGGGATATGATCTCCTGGTGTGCCTGTTTGCTCAAAGCGCAGTATTGGGGTGGGAGTTACCCGATTCTCCAGGTGTTGTGTGTCTCAGTTCCCCTGGCTAGGAAAAGGGATTCCCTTCCCCCTTGCGCTTCCCAGGTGAGGCAATGCCTCGCCCTGCTTCAGCTCTCGCTGGTCGGGCTGCAGCAGCTGACCAGTACCGATCGTCCGGCACTCCCCAGTGAGATGAACCCAGTACCTCAGTTGAAAATGCCGAAATCACCGGTCTTCTGTGTCGCTGGCGCTGGGAGTTGAAGACTGGAGCTGCTCCTATTCGGCCATCTTGCTCCGCCCCCAATGTCTTTTTTTAAATTATACTTTAAGTTCTAGGGTACGTGTGCACAACTTTTTTTTTTTTTTTTTTTGAGATGGGAGTCTCACTCTGTTGCCCGGGCTGGAGTGCAGTGGCACAATCTCCACTCACTTTAACCTCCGCCTCCCAGGTTGAAACCATTCTTGTGCCTCAGCCTCCCAAGTAGCTGGGACCACAGGTGCATGCCACCACACCTCGCTAATTTTTGTCTTTTTAGTAGAGACGGGGTTTTACCATGTTGGCCAGGCTGGTCTTGAACCCCTGACCTCAGGTGATCTGCTCACCTCGGCCTCCCAAAATGCTGAGATTATAGGCATGGGCCACTGCTCCCGGTCAATTGATGTCTATTTCTTCTTGTAGATAATTAGTAACATCTTCCACGGAATTTGACTTCAGTTTCTCTGGAGTCCTTTTAACTTCTGTTTCAAAAACTACTTTCCTTGATATTAAAGTTGTTGAAATAATCTACACCTTCTGCTCAATCCTGCAGACTTAAAACATCAACACCACTGTCTTTGGCTCATCTTTTTCCCAGAGGACACACATTTAACAAAATTTCCAAGTTAACCTCCTATGTTAATCTCTCACACTTTCCCCATCTTTTTCATTTTTACTTCTCTTATCCTACTAGAGAGCCTCATTATCTATTGCATAGATTGTTGCAGTACACTTAACTAATTTCCCGTGTTTTTCTACTCCAAATGGTTTTTTACTTTGCTAAATGTAGTCATAAAATAAAGGTCTTATATAGTCTCAGGGCTTAAAATCCTTCAAGTTCTCATCTCCTATAGAAACACACATTCTTTAATATCAGCCTTGGTTCTGGTTCCTGGTTCTAGTTCAACATATATCCTCCTTTCAGTCTTCCATATTGCCCCATGTGATTTCAGATGGAAATATTGAATTCTTCATGATTTCAAATGTATAATTTTAAATTTCCATCATTTTTGCAAGTAGTTTGTTATAAGGTGGAAAAAGCATGAGTTTTTGGCACTTGAAAGCTTTCAAATTCCAGTTCTGACATACACTATGCAAGCTCAAGAATTAGTGAACCACATTTTCATTATCTATCAAATGTGGCTAATGCATACCTTAAAGGATTATTGAAAGATTAAATAAGACCATACATAAAATGTGTTTAACACTTTTACTGACTCATGGCAGCTTTTCAATAGTTGTGAGTTCTCCTTTTTAACATAACTTTTTGATTATGATTATGATATTTCCTCAGCCAGTGATGTCTTACTATATACTCCTATTAAATATTAAAATTTTTATTTGCCTTTTGAAAATATTTTTAATTTAATTCTTCTTTGAGTACTTTAATTAGTCGTCTTTTTTCATTCCAAAGGCACATTCCTTTTTTTTTTTTTGCTTTTATGTCTACATTATTATTTTTATTATATTTTAAGTTCTAGGGTACATGTGCACAACATTCAGGTTTGTTACATAGGTATACATGTGCCATGTTGGTTTGTTGCACCCATTAACTTGTCATTTACATTAGGTATTTCTCCTAATGTTATCCCTTCTCCTGTCCCCTACCCCACTACAGTCTCTGGTGTGTGATGTTCCCCGCCCTGTGTTCAAGTGTTCTCATTGTTCATTTCCCACCTGTGAGCAAGAACATGTGGTGTTTGTTTTTCTGCCTTTGTGACAGTTTGCTCAGAATGATGGTTTCCAGCTTCATCCTTGTCCCTGCAAAGGACATGAACTCATCCCAAAGGCACATTCTTGAAGGTGCGTGTTAGCATGTCTTGCCTTGCAGTTATTATGCTATGCAGATCTGAGAACATCTCTAATATGGAGAAAGCCACTGTTAAACTTTCCTGAGTTCTACCCTAAATATTTTCCCCAATACATTTTTAGTGTCTTTAAAACTAGGGTTAAAATGCTTTGCTTTCTTTCATTTGTTATTTAGGAAAGGCCTACTTGCTTGGGGGCAATAAAACCTTTAGATCACTTTCCTTGAAAGGCAATCTCAGAATCGCTCATGCTTTACACAAAAGGTAGAGCACGCTTTCTCTTTCAAGTATAATGTGTCCCTTCTCTTCTACAGAATTTTTCAGAAGTTGACTGAAGTATCCTTCATGCTGTAGCATACTGAGCAGTATATATTCCCTGGAAATGCAAAGTCCAAATAAAACCTTTCTGTGGGCTTTCCAGAGCACTGTTCCGAGTAATCTTTATTCTGAGATTTTTGCACATAATTCTTAGGAAATCCTGATTTTTCACTGTGTCTAGATTTCACTCATGCCTCTGAAATGAATATTTTTTACAGGCCTTGAAGGTAGTATATACATTAGCTAAGGACAGAGTATAACTTGAGAAAGAGTCAGATGAACTGTAATGAGTTTTTATAGCAAAGCTTTTGACAAAAATCTTTCTGGGTTTTGCCCTCAAAACTAGAAATTACTATATACTTCTGTATGTAAGACTAAGTTAGACAAAGGATACCTCAACTAATAAAAATGATCAAAGCTATTGTTTAACACTACAGAATTACATCATGTGATTGTGTGTGCATGTGTATAAAATTTGAAAACATTTTTCTGGCAGTCAACCAGAAATAGGCCAATTTTAAAGTTACTTAAATTTTTTTCCAAACTAAATATATAAAAGTTCAATGATTTGAGGATCTGTACCAGCACCAGATGATCTGTTATTTTTCAACAAGTGTATCTGGTTTGCAGTTGATTCTTGTTTGAAATAACATGAAGTTTTCCTTCTAATTATTGACTTAGATCTTGATCATACCAGAAGTTATGACAGAAAAGTCCAAATGATCTTTTGTTTTTCTTACAAGTATTTACTTCTTCACTACACAACACCGTGCTGAACTCTCAACATATTAATTCAACACCAAGTAAATATAACATCTATTCATTTACTCTCATAAACTGCAACTAATTTCATGACAAAGTTTTAAGTTTTGGGGTGTGAGTCCTAGAATTAAGCTTTAGCACTTTCAACTTTTAATAATACAGGTTTTGTTCAACATTTACATCAGTAAAAAGACACTTATATTGTTTGTGGAGGTAATAAAGTTTCCTTTTGTTCCAGAAATGTAAATTATTTTTTTCTCATACTGATTCTAACACAGTCAGTTCCAAAAGGCATTCCTGGCTGTTCCAAATTGTGCACGGAAATGCTTCCAGGTTGTATTTAATTACTAATGTCACTTTCTTGTTATCTCACTGATTTGAAGACTTATTATTATAGTATGTAAAAGGAAAGTGTCAGACACTTTTTTATACTTTTTGTCCCACTATTCCACTCATTTCAAAATTTAATAATAAATTATTTAATTAAAATACAAAATCACTGCATATTTATTTGTTAAAAAAGAATTACACTGAATTTTTTTTATTTTATTTTATTTTATTTTATTATTATTATTATTTTTTTAAATTTATTATTATTATACTGTAAGTTGTAGGGTACATGTGCATAACGTGCAGGTTTGTTACATATGTATACTTGTGCCTTGTTGGTGTGCTGCACCCATCAACTCGTCATTTACATCAGGTATAACTCCCAATGCAATCTCTCCCCCCGCCCCCCTCCCCATGATAGGCCCCGGTGTGTGATGTTCCCCTTCCTGAGTCCAAGTGATCTCATTGTTCAGTTCCCACCTATGAGTGAGAACATGCGGTGTTTGGTTTTCTGTTCTTGTGATAGTTTGCTAAGAATGATGGATTCCAGCTGCATCCATGTCCCTACAAAGGACACAAACTCATCCTTTTTTATGGCTGCATAGTATTCCATGGTGTATATATGCCACATTTTCTTAATGCAATCTGTCACTGATGGACATTTGGGTTGATTCCAAGTCTTTGCTATTGTGAATAGTGCTGCAATAAACATACATGTGCATGTGTCTTTATAGCAGCATAATTTATAATCCTTTGGGTATATACCCAGTAATGGGATGGCTGGGTCATATGGTACATCTAGTTCTAGATCCTTGAGGAATCGCCATACTGTTTTCCATAATGGTTGAACTAGTTTACAATCCCACCAACAGTGTAAAAGTGTTCCTATTTCTCCACATCCTCTCCAGCACCTGTTGTTTCCTGACTTTTTAATGATCGCCATTCTAACTGGTGTGAGATGGTATCTCATTGTGGTTTTGATTTGCATTTCTCTGATGGCCAGTGATGATGAGCATTTTTTCATGTATTTGTTGGCTGTATGAATGTCTTCTTTTGAGAAATGTCTATTCATATCCTTTGCCCACTTTTTGATGGGGTTGTTTGTTTTTTTCTTGTAAATTTGTTGGAGTTCTTTGTAGGTTCTGGATATTAGCCCTTTGTCAGATGAGTATATTGCAAAAATTTTCTCCCATTCTGTAGGTTGCCTGTTCACTCTGATGGTAGTTTCTTTTGCTGTGCAGAAGCTGTTTAGTTTAATGAGATCCCATTTGTCAATTTTGGCTTTTGCTGCCGTTGCTTTTGGTGTTTTAGACATGAAGTCTTTGCCCATGCCTATGTCCTGAATGGTACTACCTAGGTTTTCCTCTAGGATTTTTATGGTATTAGGTCTAACATTTAAGTCTCTAATCCATCTTGAATTAATTTTCGTATAAGGAGTAAGGAAAGGATCCAGTTTCAGCTTTCTACTTATGGCTAGCCAATTTTCCCAGCACCATTTATTAAATAGGGAATCCTTTCCCCATTTCTTGTTTCTCTCAGGTTTGTCAAAGATCAGATGGCTGTAGATGTGTGGTATTATTTCTGAGGACTCTGTTCTGTTCCATTGGTCTATATCTCTGTTTTGGTACCAGTACCATGCTGTTTTGGTTACTGTAGCCTTGTAGTATAGTTTGAAGTCAGGTAGCGTGATGCCTCCAGCTTTGTTCTTTTGACTTAGGATTGTCTTGGAGATGCGGGCTCTTTTTTGGTTCCATATGAACTTTAAAGCAGTTTTTTCCAATTCTGTGAAGAAACTCATTGGTAGCTTGATGGGGATGGCATTGAATCTATAAATTACCTTGGGCAGTATGGCCATTTTCACGATATTGATTCTTCCTATCCATGAGCATGGTATGTTCTTCCATTTGTTTGTGTCCTCTTTTATTTCACTGAGCAGTGGTTTGTAGTTCTCCTTGAAGAGGTCCTTTACATCCCTTGTAAGTTGGATTCCTAGGTATTTGATTCTCTTTGAAGCAATTGTGAATGGAAGTTCATTCATGATTTGGCTCTCTGTTTGTCTGTTACTAGTGTATAAGAATGCTTGTGATTTTTGCACATTAATTTTGTATCCTGAGACTTTGCTGAAGTTGCTTATCAGCTTAAGGAGATTTTGGGCTGAGACAATGGGGTTTTCTAAATATACAATCATGTCATCTGCAAACAGGGACAATTTGACTTCTTCTTTTCCTAACTGAATACCCCTGATTTCTTTCTCTTGCCTGATTGCCCTAGCCAGAACTTCCAACACTATGTTGAATAGGAGTGGTGAGAGAGGGCATCCCTGTCTTGTGCCAGTTTTCAAAGGGAATTTTTCCAGTTTTTGCCCATTCAGTATGATATTGGCTGTGGGTTTGTCATAAATAGCTCTTATTATTTTGAGGTACGTTCCATCAATACCGAATTTATTGAGCGTTTTTAGCATGAAGGGCTGTTGAATTTTGTCAAAAGCCTTTTCTGCATCTATTGAAATAATCATGTGGTTCTTGTCTTTGGTTCTGTTTATATGCTGGATTATGTTTATTGATTTGCGAATGTTGAACCAGCCTTGCATCCCAGGGATGAAGCCCACTTGATCATGGTGGATAAGCTTTTTGATGTGTTGCTGAATCCGGTTTGCCAGTATTTTATTGAGGATTTTTGCATCGATGTTCATCAGGGATATTGGTCTAAAATTCTCTTTTTTTGTTGTATCTCTGCCAGGCTTTGGTATCAGGATGATGTTGGCCTCATAAAATGAGTTAGGGAGGATTCCCTCTTTTTCTATTGATTGGAATAGTTTCAGAAGGAATGGTACCAACTCCTCCTTGTACCTCTGGTAGAATTCAGCTGTGAATCCATCTGGTCCTGGACTTTTTTTGGTTGGTAGGCTATTAATTGTTGCCTCAATTTCCGAGCCTGCTATTGGTCTATTCAGGGATTCAACTTCTTCCTGGTTTAGTCTTGGAAGAGTGTAAGTGTCCAGGAAATTATCCATTTCTTCTAGATTTTCCAGTTTATTTGCGTAGAGGTGTTTATAGTATTCTCTGATGGTAGTTTGTATTTCTGTGGGGTCGGTGGTGATATCCCCTTTATCATTTTTAATTGCGTCGATTTGATTCTTCTCTCTTTTCTTCTTTATTAGTCTTGCTAGTGGTCTGTCAATTTTGTTGATCTTTTCAAAAAACCAACTCCTGGATTCATTGATTTTTTGGAGGGTTTTTTGTGTCTCTATCTCCTTCAGTTCTGCTCTGATCTTAGTTATTTCTTGCCTTCTGCTAGCTTTCGAATGTGTTTGCTCTTGCTTCTCTAGTTCTTTTAATTGCGATGTTAGAGTGTCAATTTTAGATCTTTCCTGCTTTCTCTTGTGGGCATTTAGTGCTATAAATTTCCCTCTACACACTGCTTTAAATGTGTCCCAGAGATTCTGGTATGTTGTATCTTTGTTCTCATTGGTTTCAAAGAACATCTTTATTTCTGCCTTCATTTCGTTATGTACCCAGTAGTCATTCAGGAGCAGGTTGTTCAGTTTCCATGTAGTTGAGCGGTTTTGATTGAGTTTCTTAGTCCTGAGTTCTAGTTTGATTGCACTGTGGTCTGAGAGACAGTTTGTTATAATTTCTGTTCTTGTACATTTGCTGAGGAGTGCTTTACTTCCAATTATGTGGTCAATTTTGGAATAAGTGTGATGTGGTGCTGAGAAGAATGTATATTCTGTTGATTTGGGGTGGAGAGTTCTATAGATGTCTATTAGGTCTGCTTGCTGCAGAGATGAGTTCAATTCCTGGATATCCTTGTTAACTTTCTGTCTTGTTGATCTGTCTAATGTTGACAGTGGAGTGTTGAAGTCTCCCATTATTATTGTATGGGAGTCTAAGTCTCTTTGTAAGTCTCTAAGGACTTGCTTTATGAATCTGGGTGCTCCTGTATTGGGTGCATATATATTTAGGATAGTTAGCTCTTCCTGTTGAATTGATCCCTTTACCATTATGTAATGGCCTTCTTTGTCTCTTTT
>NW_020262605.1:0-2870 GCF_003255815.1 Theropithecus gelada | reverse complement strand
TCGGAGAAGTGGATTTGGGCTCCGAGCTTGGTCAGAAGATCTCGCCCTAGGAGGGGGTAGGGGCATTCAGGTACCACCAAGAAGGAATGTGTCACCATTCCTTGTCCAAGATTAACTGTCCGGTGGTTAGTCCACTTGTGCAATTTTCCCCCTGTTGCCCCCTGGACCCAGGATGTGCGGGAAGACAGGGGCCCGTCTGCCTTTGTCAAAACTGAATGTTGGGCGCCAGTGTCCACCAAGAAGGTGGTGGGTTGCCCCCCTACAGAGAGAGTTAGCCGGGGCTCGGTGGGGGGCTCCAGAGCCTTGACTCCCCTATTCGCTATCTTCACCTAGGGTGAGGACAGCGGCAGGTTTCTTTTGGTCTTTAGGACGCTTGGGGCAATCTTTGATCCAATGTCCCCGTTCTTTGCAGTAGGCACACTGGTCTTTTTCCACTTTTGGCCGCCTTCGCTTTTCTCCCTCTTTCCCTGGTCCTTTCTCTCTCACAACTGCCGCCAGGATTTTCGTTAAATGCTTATTTCTTACTCGGTCCCTACGATCCTCTCGCTCCATTTGTTCCTTTGCTAACCTGGCTTCCCTTTCCTCAGGGGTTTCTCTCTTATTATATACTTTTTCTGCCTCCCTAACTAATTCTTGTAATCCATAGGTCTGGATTCCATCTAGCCTTTGGAGTTTTCCTTTGATATCTAATGCAGCTTGGTCTATGAATGCCATAGCTACGGTAGCCTTATGTTCTAGGGCCTCTGGATCGAATGGGGTATACATTTGGAACCCTTCCAGAAGCCTTTCCATGAAGGCTGCTGGGCTTTCATCCCTTTCCTGAGTTATGGTCCTTACCTTGGCCAAATTTGTGGGGCACTTTTCTGCCCCTTTGAGACCCGCCAACAGAGCCTGGCGATAGATTCGGAGACTCTCCCTACCTGGTGCCGTTTCATAGTCCCAGTCTGGGTGGGTGAGGGGAAATCCCTCGTCTATTTCATTGGGAAGTTGGGTTGGGAGGCCTCCTGGTCCTGGCACATTTTTCCGGGCCTCCAGGAGGACTTGCTGCCTTTCTTCAGTGGTTAGGAGGACCTGCAAGAGTTGCTGGCAATCATCCCAAGTGGGCTGGTGAGTGAGGAGAATGGATTCTATCAACGAGGTTAGGGCCTGGGGGTCTTGGGAAAAGGAAGGGTTATGGGTTTTCCAGTTGTAGAGGTCAGAGGCAGAGAAGGGCCAGTACTGGACCGTGCGGTTGACAGTACGGAGGGGAAAAAGGGAGGATTGCCAAGTAGAAGGGCCCTCTGGGTCCTCAGTCCGCCGCAAGCGGAGACGAGGAGGTGTCGGCGGCAGCGTCCGAGGGGTGAGCTTGGGCGGGGCTGGAGAAAGAGACGGGGTGGAGGGAGGGGCCGAGGGAGAAGTTGGAGAAAGGGTAGGGGCTGAGGCGGTAGAGGAAAGGGCTGGGGACAAGACAGGGGGCAAGGGTAAAGCATAAGGTGGAGGTCCCAGAGGGGGGTTTTGAGGTGGAGGAGGCAGGGGGTCAAGAAGGAGGAGGTCCCTCTGGGATTCATCTGGGAGGACTGGCTTATGCGGGTCCGGATTCCTATTCTTTGGGGCTTCTAAGGCAAGGAGGGTAGATTGGGATGGGGGAGGGGAATGGAGGAAGGGTTTTACCCAAGAGGGAGGATTTCGGACCAGATCCTCCCAAATAATTATGTAGGCCACCTGGTCCGGGTGTCCGAGTGGCCCAGGATCCATCACTTTTGCTTTAACCTGCAAGATAATTGAGAGGTTAAATGTTCCGTCCCGGGGCCACTCCCCATGGAGGGTTGGCCATTCGGACGAGCAGAATGTTTTCCATCGTCCCTTACGGACTTCTACAGAGAGGTTGTGGGCTCGAGCCCGTACGTCAGGGAAGTGAGTCAGGGTCAGAGATAAAGGAGTCGTCAAAGTTTGTCCCATTTCTTCCACGTATAACAAGGACAAAACGAAAATAACAAAAACAGAGACCAGACAAATAAGGAGAAGCCGCGCGGCCAGAGAGTGGCGCCACAGGATCACAAAATATTCAGACGGCAGGAACGACCTGCCTACGGATTTAAGGAGGCTGACTGAGTCATCAGCCTTTCCCCAGACTACCGCCAGGGCGTCCCCCGGGGGCATAAGTGGGAAGGTGCCGGACACGTTTGTCCCCCTTCCCCACTTAATTCGGAAGGAGTACTCTCCAGAGTTTAGAGTTAGCCGGCAAGACAGACAGAACGAAACAAAACGAAAGTACCTGGTGGGTCCGTTCAGTCAGCAGTCCGTGGCCCGGGCCAAATGGGTCTGCGCCGGACGGGTCGGGGGTCCTCGGACGACCCCACTTCCCGGCCCATGCACCAAATGTTGGAACCGAACTGTCGATTCCCTCCTGGGCAGGGGTCGCCGCGAAGGATCACCGACACGAGATTCACAGCAGAGAGTTATTTATTACTAGCGCGCTAGGGTCCCAAGCTCTAAGTTGGCCCTGGGACCCCGACTGCTTGCTACAGGCTGTTTATATAGGCAAACACAAGTTCAAACACAGCTTATGGCGCGAAATTCAAACAAAGCTTAAGGCGCAAAATGATTGGGTCTAGCTATGGCCTGAGTAAGGTGTCTTATGCTAACTGGTTAGAGCAGGACCTTATGAGGTTTTTTTCCTGGAGTTGTTAATTCCGGGAACTTCGAGGCAGGGTGGGACCCCCGGAATTGGCAGGGTGGGACCCCATGAGGTTGTTTCCCGGAATTGGCAGGGTGGGACCCTATCAGGGTGGGTCCCTATCGAGGCAGGGTGGGACCCTTATCCAGAGCCACCTGGTGTTAATTTTTTCTATATGAGGCCTAGTTTCTAAGTTTTATGAGGCCTAGTTTCA
>NW_020262604.1:0-2871 GCF_003255815.1 Theropithecus gelada | reverse complement strand
TGTGTATGGTGAGTGCTGTGTGGTGTGTGTAGTGTGTGGCGTCTGTGATGTGTGTGGTGTTTGGTGTGTGTGTGTGGTCTGTGTGTGTGCTGTGTGGTGTGTAGCATGTGTGGTGTGTGGTGGGTAGTATGTAGTGTGTGTGTGAGACGTGTGTGGTTGGTGTGTGCTGTGTGGTGTGTAGTCTGTGTAGTGTGTATATGCAGTGTGTGGTCTCTGGTAGTGTGTGTGGTGTGTGTGTGTGTGTGGTGTGTGGTCTGTGGTATGCGCGATGTGTGGTGTGTGTGATGTGTGGCCTGTGTGTGGTGTGTGTGTGGTAGTGTGTGGTGTGTCCTGTATGTGTGGTAGAGTATATGGTGTGTGGAATGTGTGGTGTGTTTGTGACACGTGTGGTGTGTGTGATGTGTGTTGTGTGTGTGACGTGTGGTGTGTATGTGGCGTGTGTGGTGTGTGTGGTGTGCGTGTGATGTGTGGTGTGTGTGATATGTGTAGTGTGTGTGATGTGTGGTGTGCATGTGATGTGTGGTGTGTGTGTATGGTGCGTGACGTGTGTAGTGTGTGTGTGTGTGACGTGTGTGGTATGTGTGGTGTGTGTCTGGTGTATGTGGTGTATGTGGCATGTGTGTGTCTGGTGTGTATGGTGTGCGTGGTGTGCGTGTGACTGAGGTGTGTGTGGTGTGTGTGATGTGTGTGGCATGTGTGGTGTGTGATGTGTGTGGTGTGTGTGGCGTGTGTGTTTGGTGTGTATGGTGTGTGTGATGTGTGTGTGACTGTGGTGTGTGTGTCACTGTGGCGTGTGTGGCATGTGTGGTGTGTATGGTGTGTGTGGTGTGTGTGTGACTGTGGTGTGTATGTGACGTCTGTGGTGTGTCTGGTGTGTGTGTCTGGTGTGTATGGTGTGTGTGACTATGTGGCATGTGTGGTGTGTATGGTGTGTGTGACTGGTGTGTGCGATGTGTGTGGTGTGTGTGTGGTGTGTGTGGCATGTGTGATGTATGGTTCATGCGTGATGTGTGTGGTGTGTGTGGTGTGCATGGTGTGTATGGTATGTGTGGTGTGTGTGAGTCATGGTGCGTGACGTGTGTGGTGTGTGTGATGTGTGGCCTGTGTGTGGTGTGATGTGTGTGATGTGTGGTGTGTATGGTGTGTGTGTGACTGGTGTGTATGGTGTGCGTGTGTGGTGTGTGGTGTGTGTGATGTGTGGCCTGTATGTGTGTGTGTGTGGCCTGTGTGTGGCGTGTGTGGTGTGTGTGATGTGTGTGGTGCATGTGTGACATGTGTGGTGTGTGTGACGTGTGGTGTGTATGTGGCGTGTGTGGTGTGTGTGGTGTGCGTGTGATGTGTGGTGTGTGTGATATGTGTAGTGTGTGTGATGTGTGGTGTGCATGTGATGTGTGGTGTGTGTGTATGGTGCGTGACGTGTGTAGTGTGTGNTGGTGTGGGGTGTGTATGGTGAGTGCTGTGTGGTGTGTGTAGTGTGTGGCGTCTGTGATGTGTGTGGTGTTTGGTGTGTGTGTGTGGTCTGTGTGTGTGCTGTGTGGTGTGTAGCATGTGTGGTGTGTGGTGGGTAGTATGTAGTGTGTGTGTGAGACGTGTGTGGTTGGTGTGTGCTGTGTGGTGTGTAGTCTGTGTAGTGTGTATATGCAGTGTGTGGTCTCTGGTAGTGTGTGTGGTGTGTGTGTGTGTGTGGTGTGTGGTCTGTGGTATGCGCGATGTGTGGTGTGTGTGATGTGTGGCCTGTGTGTGGTGTGTGTGTGGTAGTGTGTGGTGTGTCCTGTATGTGTGGTAGAGTATATGGTGTGTGGAATGTGTGGTGTGTTTGTGACACGTGTGGTGTGTGTGATGTGTGTTGTGTGTGTGACGTGTGGTGTGTATGTGGCGTGTGTGGTGTGTGTGGTGTGCGTGTGATGTGTGGTGTGTGTGATATGTGTAGTGTGTGTGATGTGTGGTGTGCATGTGATGTGTGGTGTGTGTGTATGGTGCGTGACGTGTGTAGTGTGTGTGTGTGTGACGTGTGTGGTATGTGTGGTGTGTGTCTGGTGTATGTGGTGTATGTGGCATGTGTGTGTCTGGTGTGTATGGTGTGCGTGGTGTGCGTGTGACTGAGGTGTGTGTGGTGTGTGTGATGTGTGTGGCATGTGTGGTGTGTGATGTGTGTGGTGTGTGTGGCGTGTGTGTTTGGTGTGTATGGTGTGTGTGATGTGTGTGTGACTGTGGTGTGTGTGTCACTGTGGCGTGTGTGGCATGTGTGGTGTGTATGGTGTGTGTGGTGTGTGTGTGACTGTGGTGTGTATGTGACGTCTGTGGTGTGTCTGGTGTGTGTGTCTGGTGTGTATGGTGTGTGTGACTATGTGGCATGTGTGGTGTGTATGGTGTGTGTGACTGGTGTGTGCGATGTGTGTGGTGTGTGTGTGGTGTGTGTGGCATGTGTGATGTATGGTTCATGCGTGATGTGTGTGGTGTGTGTGGTGTGCATGGTGTGTAT
Source organism: Theropithecus gelada (assembly GCF_003255815.1). NCBI lineage: Eukaryota > Metazoa > Chordata > Mammalia > Primates > Cercopithecidae > Theropithecus > Theropithecus gelada. The sequence continues at coordinate 389 of NW_020262604.1, read as the reverse complement.
GGTATGTGTGGTGTGTGTGAGTCATGGTGCGTGACGTGTGTGGTGTGTGTGATGTGTGGCCTGTGTGTGGTGTGATGTGTGTGATGTGTGGTGTGTATGGTGTGTGTGTGACTGGTGTGTATGGTGTGCGTGTGTGGTGTGTGGTGTGTGTGATGTGTGGCCTGTATGTGTGTGTGTGTGGCCTGTGTGTGGCGTGTGTGGTGTGTGTGATGTGTGTGGTGCATGTGTGACATGTGTGGTGTGTGTGACGTGTGGTGTGTATGTGGCGTGTGTGGTGTGTGTGGTGTGCGTGTGATGTGTGGTGTGTGTGATATGTGTAGTGTGTGTGATGTGTGGTGTGCATGTGATGTGTGGTGTGTGTGTATGGTGCGTGACGTGTGTAGTGTGTG
>NW_020262603.1:0-2870 GCF_003255815.1 Theropithecus gelada | reverse complement strand
TAATTATTAAAATCATAGTTCACTCACAGAATATTAACAAAAGTTTTTACATTCCAACTTTTATGGCATCTTGCTAGCTTTGAAAAGTAAATGACTCTTTAAAAAGTACTCATTTCAAAAATGAAGTTTAACCCAAACACATTTATTTATAAAAGTCAAACTTCACATATGATATTTGGCATAATATATTGAGTTATGGGAAGGGAAAATTTTTAATTTTTCTCAATGTTTTATAATTCTGTAAGAACAAAATCTTAGGTTATTTGTAGACTTAAATTTTTTAAATTAGAAGAAGTCAATTTATACATATATATTTTTATGCTTATTTTAATGATTCTCATTTAATAAAGCTATAATAGAATTATATATCTGTTTTACTAAAATATAACTAAATTTTGTTGTTCTGGTTATATGTTCACTCAAATGTTCATTCATGTTTCCTCTATGTATCTTTATAATGGATGATTTCCAACAAAACATTTCTATAAGAAAACATTGCTACATACGTTAGCTGGGTACATTCTTCAGGGCTTTGTGGATTCTAGCTACCACTGTCTAGCATTTATTGTTTACACGGATTTTTGTTAAGCATCTATATGTCTGTATAAAAAAGACTAAGATGACAGGTTCTTAAAAGTAATCTGGGACAAATAAGAATTTTTTTGAAAGGCTATCATAGAAGTTACAATATGAAAGAGTTATTCTGTGATATGATTCTGCTGTGTCACTGCCCAGATCTTATCTTGAATTGTGGCTGCCACAATTCCCACGTCATGGGAGGGACCTGGTGAGAGGTAATTGAATCATGGGGGTAGGTCTTTCCCATGCTGTTCTTGTAATAGCAAATAAGTCTCATGAGATCTGACGGTTTTATAAAGGGGAGTTCCCCCATACACGCCCTTCTACCTGCCGCCATGTAAGACAAAACTTGGCTCCTCCTTTGCTATCCGCCATGACTGTGAAGCCTCACAAACCATGTGGAACTGTGACTCAATTAAACCTCTTTTCTTTATATAAATTGTCCAGTCTTGAATAAGTGTTTATTAGCAGTGTGAGAAAAGACTAATACAGTCACTTGGTACCGGTAGAGTGGGGTGCTGCTGTAAAGATACTCAAAATGTGCAAGTGATGTTGGAACTGAGTCACGGGCAGAGGTTGGAACAATTTGGATGGCTCAGAAGAAGATAGGACAATCTGGGAAGATTTGGAGCTGCCAAGAGATTGGAGGGCCCAGAAGAAGGGAAGATGTGGGGAAGTTTGGAACTTCCTAGAGACTTATTGAATGGCTTTGACCAAAACACTGATTGATAGTGATATGAATGATAAAGTCCAAGCTGAGGTGGTCTCAGTTGGAGATTAGAAATTTGTTGAGAACTAGAGTAAAGGCCACTCTTACTATGCAAAGAGACTGATGGTATTGTGCCCCTGCCCTAGAGATCTGTGTAACTTTGAACTACAGAGAGATGATTTAGGGTTTCCAGCAGAAGAAATCTCTAACCATCAAAGTGTTCATGAAGAAGCAGAGTGTAAAAGTTTGAAAAATGTGCACCCTGATGATGCAGTCAAAAAGAAAATCCCATTTTCTGGGGAGAAATTCAAGCCAGCTGCAGAAATTTATATAAGTAACAAAATGCTGAATGTTAATCACCAAGACAAGAGGTAAAATATCTCCAGGGCATGTCAGAGATCTCTGCGGCAGTCCTCCCATTATAGGCCTAGAAGCGTAAGAGAAAAAAAATGTTTTTCTGGGCTGGTTCTAGGGCCTCCTTGCTATGTGCAGCCTAGGGACGTGGTGCCCTCCATCCCAGCTGCTCCAGAGGTCAAGGTACAGCTTGGGCCACGGCTTCAGAGGGTGTAAGCCCCAAGTCTTGGCAACTTCCATGTGATGTTAAGCCTGTGGGTGCACAGAAGTTAAGAATTGAGGTTTGGGAACCTTCACCTAGGTTTCAGAGGACATATGGAAACACCTGGATGTCCAGGCAGATGTTTACTATAGGGGCAGAGCTCTCATGAAGAACCTCTGCTAGGGCAGTGCAGAAGGGAAATGTGGGATGTGAGCCCCCACACCGAGTCCTCACTGGAGCACTGCCTAGTGGAGCTGTGAGAAGAGGGCCATTGTCCTCCAGATCCAAGAAGGGTAGATCCTCTGACAGCTTGCACCATGCACCTGAAAAAGCTGCAGACACTCAACAGCAGCCCATGAATGCAACCAGAAAGGGGGCTGTACCCTGCAAAGCCACAGGAGCAGGACTGCCCGAGACCATGGAACCCAACCTCTTGCATCAGCGTGATGTGGATGTGAGACATGGAGTCAAAGGAGAACATTTTGGAGCTTTAAGATTTGACTGCCCCTCCGGGCGCAGTGACTCACGCCTGTAATCCCAGTACTTTGGGAGGCCGAGGCGGGCAGATCATGAGGTCAGAGGATTAAGACCATCCTGGCTAACACTGTGAAACTCGTCTCTACTAAAAATACAAAAAATTAGCCGGGCATGGTGGCAGGTGCCTGTAGTCCCAGCTACTCAGGAGGCTGAGGCAGGAGAATGGCCTGAACCTGGGAGGCTGAGCTTGTAGTGAGCCGAGATCATGCCACTGCACACCAGCCTGGGTGACAGAGCGAGACCCCCATCTCAAAAAAAAAAAAAAAAAAAAGATTTGACTGCCCCACTGGATTTCAGACTTGCATGGGGCCCATGGCCCATTTGTTTTGGCCAATTCCTTGCATTTGGAAAAGGTATGTTTACCCAATGCCTGTAACCCATTGTATCTAGGAAGCAATTAACTTGCTTTTGATTTTACATGCTCTTAGGCAGAAGGGACCTGCCTTGTCTTAGATGAGACTTTGGACTGTGGACTTTTGAGTTAATGCT
>NW_020262602.1:0-2871 GCF_003255815.1 Theropithecus gelada | reverse complement strand
GATGCATGAACAGTAAACTTACTGTCATGTGCTATAAGATTTTGTGATTGCTTTTTATACAGCATTTTGGGGCAATGGACAGATGACACAACTGGGAAAAAGCAGAAGAGCTCCTTTTCTCGGAGATGCGTTTACATACAGTTCTATTTTGAAGCCAGTTAGCAGATCCCTGTTGTTGCTGCCACTACCTCTGGGATGGAGTGTTTGGAAGAATAATCAGAGTCAGAGTTAAGAGTTGCCTCTAGATTCATGACAAGGGTGAGTGGGGTGTGGAGGAATGAAGTGGAATAAGGCTTCATTTCTGCTGGTAAAGGCTTTATTTTATGTTTCCTTGTCTGAGGGGACAAAAATCACCTCTAATGCCTGTTGTGGTTGAGGGATGAGGAAGGACGTCTCAAGGAGAAACTCAACATCCCTCTTGGTTCTTTGATGCCTTTCCTTCCTTTAACATATCAAGCTCCCTGCCTAAAAGTGGACTTTTATTATTATTATTATTAAAAATAAATCCGTTTCGGCAGCATCAAAGGGGGACGATGGCCATACTGTCGTTGAACTATGTGGATGTGTCCCTCCTGGCAGTCATGTTGGCAAACTAAGGTTCTTTCCTAGACTACATTAAGTAAGGGTGGAGGGGCAGGGTATTTAATTTCTGCTTCCCAATCATGGTGACATTTAACACTTCTGAGGAAAAAAAAACTGTCCTTTCAAGTAAGTGGAATAGTTACTCTCCCCACAAAGTATCAGAAACTGTTCTATGAGCCACTTACTCCTTTGTGTCTTGCATAGTCCCTGTCAAAATACAAATACTTCTGGGAAACGTGACCTCTTTAGTCTTCAAGAGTCAACACTTTGGGAAAGGCAGAATTATTTCAAACAGCTGAGCACAAGAAAGGCCACTAGCTTTTGTAATTGTTCATTTTCTCTTTTTTCCTACTGAATTGTAAGCTCCAAGAGGTCTAGGATCATGCCCCTCTTATTCATCCATCTATTTCCAGGTTTCAGGTTTCAGCACATATAGGAGAACCTCCATAATACCCTTGGGAAGAAAGCAGAAGAGAACAAACATGGGAAAGAAGGGAGGGAAGGGGGAGATAAAAAGCCTAATTAAATTATCACAGAGCGTTTATCCTAATATTAACTAGTTAATGACTTCAAGATATGTATTGAGCTTTTACTATGCACGCATGGCAGGAGGGGAGTGCCCCTTCCTTGCCTTAACCCTGTGTGGTTCTTTGAGTTTTTACTCCTGTATACTCGAAGAAAACAATACAAAAACCAAAACTGGGAAAAAAGTTCCCGTATGGGGTATTTCACCGTTTTAATGCATTAAACATGATGTGCTCAAATACCCCAGCCTTTGGGATTGAAACATTCATAATGAGAACTCCGAAGCGACCAAGATGAAATACAAACGTCAAAGAAGGCGCCTAGTTTTGTCTTGGTACTCTTGGTACTTTTGTCTTGGTACTCTAGCCTAATTCAGTGGCTCCTCAAACTTTAATGTGCACGCGAATCACCTGGGGATCTTGCTGAATATTCAGATTTGGATTCAATAGGTCTGGAGCGAAGCCTGAGATGCTGCGTTTTTAACATGCTCCTGGGTGATATTGATGCTTCTAACCCAAGGACCACACTTTGAGTATACAAAGGACTGGAGACTGTCACCTCTACCGCCAGGTGTGTCTATGCTGAGTCCCAGAGTCCCAGATCAGTGTCCCGCACGTCCTCGGCCTTCCGCCAGGAGGGGAGGAGCCGGGGGCGGAGCGGGAGGAGTGGCGCGGGCCCCGCGTGGGTCCTGCCAGATATCACCTCGGCCCCTTGGAGAGGCAGCCGAGCTGCGGCGGCGCAGGAGGGGGCGAGTTCGGCGAGGGCGCGGCCTCTGAGAGGGGAGCGCACGATACGCATCCCCGCGATCGCCCGGGCCACTCGGGAGCCTCGCGGCAGCCCGGCGCCCCACTTGGCCATCGGCTCCTTGCCCGCCTCCTCTTGTCACCTCCCGTCTCATCCTTCTCGCTCCTTCCCCGCCGCATACACCGCCATCCGAGTGCCTCAGAGAGCCGGAGGTGGTGTGCGGGGCTGCAGGGCACGACTTCAAGCGGTCCTCAGCTCCGCACTAGCGGGCACGGGTAACAGCATGGACACCAAGCGCTGCTTCGCCAATCGCTTCGATGACTACCAGGGCAGCCTGCTGGCGGGCCAGTGTGAGGAGGCGGTGGCGCCCTTGGTCACCGCCACCATCGAGCGCATCCTCCAGGAGCTTCCCCCACTCGGGGGCGACGCGGAGGCCCGAGGGGCGACGGCCGGGGCTAGCGGCTGCCAAGGGGGGCTTTATGGCGGCGTGGCCGGAGTGGCCTACATGCTCTACCACGTCTCGCAGAGCCCGCTCTTCTCCACGGCCCGGGAACGCTATCTGCGCTCGGCTAAGCGCCTCATCGACGCGTGCGCCCGCTCTGAGGAGTGGGGCGAGCCGGACGCCGACACCCGCGCTGCCTTCCTGCTCGGGGGCGCGGGCGTGTACGCCGTGGCCACGCTCGTGTACCACGCCCTGGGCCGGTCCGACTACGTGCAGCCGCTGGGCAAGTTCCGGGCTCTGTGTGCCGTCTGCGCGCCGGTCTCCTTCCTGGAGTGCGGCTCCGACGAGCTGTTCGTGGGCCGCGCAGGCTACCTGTGTGCCGCGCTGGTGCTCAAACAGAAACTCGCCCAGGAGGTAAGAGGTAGCCCCGGCCGCGGGAGGGCGCTCGCCGCTTGCCCGGACTCCTTGGCTCCGGCAGCACTGCCCCAGGTTGCTCTCCATCTCTTTGTTACTCTTCGTGTGGTACTAGCGTTTCGTCAGTCTCTTGAGGTCTGTCTCCTGCTTTTGTCCGTCTTCTT
>NW_020262601.1:0-2872 GCF_003255815.1 Theropithecus gelada | reverse complement strand
GCAAAAGAGAAAAGGCTGGACTGTGCTGGGCGCCCCCGACCCCAGGGCCCATTTGCTGTCTTCCCAGCTTCCATGTGCCCAGAGTCGCCTGGGGGAGCTTCGGAGGTGCAGATCCTGACTGTGTGGGTCTGAGTGAGGCTCCGACTCTCACCGGTAGGGGGAGGGCGCCGGTGCTGTGGGTTCCCCTGGGGCCAGTGTGGCGGTTTCCACATCGTGCAGATCAGCTTCTCCACTTCTCCAGGTTTCTCCAACGTGAGATGCTCCCAGGAGTCCTTTGGGATTGTTTTCTGATTTTGACCAGGATTTTGACGGAGAAGATTCATTAATATAGGACCCCTGTCTTAACGTACATATGTAAATGATCTGATGTGAAGTTTTCTGAATGGAAAATGATTGAAAGGTTGGCATGCAGTAGCCTTGGGGAGTCATTCCTTCATATCTTTTCAGCTGTGTCTTACCACAATTAAGATTTTGTTTCTGTGTGTGTGGGGTTTTTTTTGAGATGGAGTCTCCCTCTGTTGCCCAGCCTGGAGTGCAGTGGCTTGATCTGGGCTCACTGCAACCTCTGCCTCCTGGGTTCAAACGGTTTTTCTGTCCCAGCCTCCCAAGTAGTTGGGATTACAGACTTGCGCCACCACGCCCACCTGGGTTTTGTGTGTGTGTGTGTGTGTGTGTGTGTGTGTGTGTGTGAGTGTGTATCTTTAGTAGAGATGGGGTTTCACCGTGTTGGTCAGGCTGATCTCGAAATCCTGACCTCAAGTGATCCATCCACCTTGGCCTCCCAAAATGCTGGGATTACAGGCTTGAGGCACCACACCTAGCCTTATTTCAGTGTTTCTGTAATCATTTCACACATTAACGGACCACCTTCGGTGAGTCAGGGCAGGTTTTAGGCAAAAGAACCAAGCCCTTTATGCCCCTGGAGCTCTCACTCCTGCGGTGAGGCGCAGGTACAATGTGCCTGTAGCTGGACCTGAGAAGAAAAGTTCCTGTCTTATGAAAGGGCCCAGGGGAGCCTCTAGTTGGGGCCCTTTGACCTGACCCCACGGTGAGGGAGGAGTCGGTAGAGGAGGGTGGCCCGGAGGAGGACCTTGGATTTGCCTTAGGGGAACTGGGAAGCAGGTGGAGGGAAGTCGACTGACTGGGAAGCAGACTGACTGTCTCGGATAAGGGTGGCTCTGTGGAGAGGAGAGGACAGGAGGGGAGGTCGTGAGTTTAGGGTCTCACAAGGAGGGGCCACAGATGGAAGCTTATGAGGTGGGGCATGTGGCAGGGCAGCCCTGTGCCCACAGACACACCCTGCCGAGGAGACCCAGGGACTTGAGTGTGTTGGGGCGGAGGGTAAATGGGCGCTCAGCTATTACAGCTGGAAGGCAGAGCGTGTGAGCTGTGGCAGACACTGGCAGGTGGGGTAAAAGGAGAGTCTTCACAGCAGTGCTTAGAATAGCAGGAACTGGGAAAACCAGCAAAAACCTATCAATAGGAGATTAATGAATCCATTATGGCACCTGGAATGGAAGGAATTTTTGTCAGCGTTTAATAAGGAGCTTTGTGCTGGTCGAAAGTCAGGAGGTGCACAGTACACTCAAGGGCAGTGTTGAAGAGCCGATTCCAGAGCAGCTCTGCACAGCAGATCCCCCTGGGGCCAGAGGGGCCATTTGCAAATCCAGGCAGATCCCCTTCTTGGAGGTTTCTCCAACGGGAGCATCTCCCAGGATTGGGGCCTGCATGGGTGGCTTGTGTTATATATGCAATTTTAAATGATCTAGTTGCCACATTAAAGAAAGGCGGGCCGGGACAGGGGGACACTGGGTGCCATGACTCACGCCTGTAATCCCAGCACTTCGGGAGCGCAAGGCAGGTGGATCACTTGAGCCCAGGAGTTTGAGGCCAGCCTGGGCGACATGGAGAGACCCAGTCGCTACCAAAAATACAAAACAAGGAGTCGGATGTGGCGGTGCACACCTACAGTCCCAGCCCCGTGGGAGATTGAGGTGGGAGGATTGCCTGAGCCCAGGAGTTGGAGGCTGCAGTGAGCTGTGACTGCACAGGTTCACTCCAGCCTGGGCAACAGAGTGAGACCCTATCTAAAGCAAAAAGAGTAAAAAAAACAAAAAAAAAAAAAACTGTTTTATTTTCAGCATTCAGCCCACTATTTTGATAACAATCAGTTATTGTGTTGATTAATATTTTACACCGTTTTCCATACTAAGTCTTTGAAATCCATTGTGTAAAGAATCTTAAAGTTCATCTCCATGTGGACGGGATGCACGTGGCCAGCGACTCCTCTAGCGACAGTCTGGTCATGGCGAAGGGTGGCGTGTCCTGCCTGTATATAGAAGGTCCTCGTGTGGGTGTTTCTGCGAAGGCCCTGAGGGATGTGCAGGGGAGGGCCGACACCCAGCCACGCAGAGGACCCTGGAATGCAGCACGCTGCCAGTGCCCCCCCGCCCCAGCCCCTCTGCTGCCTGAGCTCTTTCCCAGATGTCCACTTAGCTAACCTCCCTCACCTTCTTCCCTTCCTTCTTTCCCCAAACGTCACTCTCAGGCAAGTCTGCAGGCTCTCCGATTGTCAATGGCAGCCCTTCCTCCTCCCCACCCTCTTAACACCCCCACCCCACTTGTTATTTTTCTCCTTAGTGCTTATGGCCATCCACCCCTGGGCATCATGCATTTGTTCACTGTGTTTCTTGCTTTCGGGTCTCTCCTGATCGGAACAAGCTCCGCCGGGACCAGAGACTTTCCATTTTGTCACCGACACATCCACATAGCGCCCGGCAGCGATGGCGCTTGGGGCACCTGAGGTGGACAGTGAGCCAGTGGTTGAGTGAAGGGCACTACAGATTTATCTCAAGCCCTCCCCTGACCCTAC
>NW_020262600.1:0-2872 GCF_003255815.1 Theropithecus gelada | reverse complement strand
ACAGAGTTACATCTGTATTTCGTGGATCTCTTTGATAGCCTTATTTCGGTGGAGACTGAGAACAGATCTTTTGGATCCCTTTGAGACGATAGGGCCAAAGGAATTATCCACCGATAACAAAGAGAAAGAAGCTTTCTGAGAAACTTCTTTGTGTTCTGTGAAATCATCTCACCGAGTTACAGCTTTCCCCTCAAGAAGCCTTTCACTAAGACAGTTCTTGTGGAATTGGCAAAGTGATATTTGGAAGCCCATAGAGGGCTATGGTGAAAAAGGAAATATCCTCAAATGAAACCTGGAAAGAAGCTTTCTGAGAAACTGCTTAGAATTCTGTTAATTTATCTCACAGAGTTACATCTGTATTTCGTGGATCTCTTTGCTAGCCTTATTTCTGTGGAATCTGACAACAGATATTTCGGATCGCTTTGAAGACTATAGGGCCAAAGGAAATATCCTGCGATAACAAAGAGAAAGAAGCTTTCCTAGAAACTTCTTTGTGTTCTGTGAAATCATCTCACAGAGTTACAGCTTTCCCCTCAAGAAGCCTTTCACTAAGAGAGTCCTTGTGGAATTGGCAAAGTGATATTTGGAAGCCCATAGAGGGCTACGGTGAAAAAGGAAATATCCTCAGATGAAATCTGGAAAGAAGCTTTTGAGAAACTGCTTTGTGTTCCGTTAATATATTTCACAGAGTTACATCTGTATTTCGTGGATCTCTTTGCTAGCCTTATTTCTGTGGAATCTGAGAACAGATATTTCGGATCCCTTTGAAGACGATAGGGCCAAAGGAATTATCCACCGATAACAAATAGAAAGAAGCTTTCTGAGAAACTTCTTTGTGTTCTGTGAAATCATCTCAAGGAGATACAGCTTTCCCCTCAAGAAACCTTTCGCTAAGACAGTTCTTGTGGAATTATCAAAGTGATATTTGGAAGCCCATAGAAGGCTATGGTGAAAAAGGAAATATCCTCAGATGAAATCTGGAAAGAAGCTTCCTGGGAAACTGCATAGTGTTCCGTTAATTCATCTCACAGACTTACATCTCTATTTCGTGCCTCTCTTTGCTAGCCTTATTTCGGTGCAATTTGAGAACAGATATTTAGGATCCCTTTGAAGATTATAGGGCCAAAGGAAATATCCTCCGACAACAAAGAGAAAGAAGCTTTCTGAGAAACTTCTTTGAGTTCTGTGAAATCATCTCTCAGAGTTACAGCGTTCCCTTCAAGAAGCCTTTCGCTAAGACAGATCTTGTGGAATAGGGAAAGTGATATTTCGAAGCTCATAGAAGGCTATGGTGAAAAAGGAAATATCCTCAGATGAAATCTGGAAAGAAGCTTTCTTAGAAACTGCTTAGTGTTCGGTTAATTCATCTCACAGAGTTACATCTGTATTTCGTGAATCTCTTTGCTAGCCTTATTTCTGTGGAATCTGAGAACAGATATTTCGGACCTCTTTGAAGACTATAAGGCCAAAGGAAATATCCTCCGATAACAAAGAGAAAGAAGCTTTTTGAGAAATTTCTTTGTGTTCTGTGAAATCATCTCACAGAGTTACAGCTTTCCCCACAAGAAGCCTTTCGCTAAGACAGTTCTTGTGGAATTGGCAAAGTGATATTTGGAAGCCCATAGAGGGCTATGGCAAAAAAGGAAATATCCTCAGATGAAATCTGGAAAGAAGCTTTCTGAGAAGCTGGTCTGTGATGTGTGACTTCCACTCACAGAGTTATATGTGTATTTCGTGGATCCCTTTGCTACCCTTATTTCTGTGGAATTTGAGAACAGATATTTCGGATCCCTTTTAAGATTATGGGGCCAAAGGAAATATCCTCCGATAACAAAGAGAAAGAAGCTTTCTGAGAAATTTCTTTGTCTTCTGTGAAATCATCTCACAGAGTTACAGCTTTCCCCTCAAGAAGCCTTTCTCTAAGACAGTTCTTGCGGAATTGGCAAAGTGGTATTTGGAAGCCGATAGAGGGCTATGGTGAAAAAGGAAATATCCTCAGATGAAATCTGAAAAGAAGCTTTCTGAGAAACTGCTTAGTGTTCTGTTAATTTATCTCACAGAGGTACATCTGTATTTCGTGGATCTCTTTGCTAGCCTTATTTGTGTGGAATCTGAGAACAGATATTTCGGATCGCTTTGAAGACTATAGGGCCAAAGGAAATATCCTCCGATAACAAAGAGAAAGAAGCTTTCTGAGAAACTTCTTTGTGTTCTGTGAAATCATCTCACAGAGTTACAGCGTTACCTTCAAGAAGCCTTTCGCTAAGACAGATATTGTGGAATTGGGAAAGTGATATTTGAAAGCCCATAGAGGGCTATGGTGAAAAAGGAAATATCCTCAGATGAAATCTGGAAAGAAGCTTTATGAGTAACTGCTCTGTGATTTGTGACTTTCACTCACAGAGTTACATCTGTATTTCGTGGATCTCTTTGCTAGCCTTATTTCTGTGGAATCTGAGAACAGATATTTCGGATCCATTTGAAGACTATAGGGCCAAAGGAATTATCCTCCGATGACAAAGAGAAAGAAGATTTCTGAAAAACTTCTTTGTGTTCTGTGAAATCATCTCACAGAGTTACAGCTTTCCCCTCAAGAAGCCTTTCGCTAAGACAGTTCTTGTGGAATTGGCAAAGTGATATTTGCAAGCCCATAGAGGGCTATGGTGAAAAAGGAAATATCCTCAGATGAAATCTGGAAAGAAGCTTCCTGAGAAACGGCTGAGTGTTCTCTTAATTCATCTCACAGAGTTACATCTGTATTTCATGGATCTCTTTGCTAGCCTTCTTTCTGTGGAATCTGAGAACAGATATTTCGGATCCCTTTGAAGACTATAGGGCCAAAGGAAATATCCTCCGAAAACAAAGAGAAAGA
>NW_020262599.1:0-2872 GCF_003255815.1 Theropithecus gelada | reverse complement strand
ATTCCACAGAAATAAGGCTAGCAAAGAGATCCACGAAATACAGATGGCACTCTGGGAGATGAATTAACAGAACACTCAGCAGTTTTTCAGAAAGCTTCTTTCCTGATTTCATCTGAGGATATTTCCTTTTTCACCATAGACCTCTATGGGCTTCCAAATATCACTTTGCCAAATCCAGAAGAACTGTCTTAGCGAAAGGCTTCTTGAGGGGAAAGCTGCAACTCTCTGAGATGATTTCACAAAACACAAAGAAGTTTCTCTGAAAGCTTCTTTCTCTTTGCTATCGGAGGATATTTCCTTTGGCCCTAGACTATTCAAAGGGATCCGAAATATCTGTTCTCAGATTCCACAGAAATAAGGCTACCTAAGAGATCCACGAAATACAGATGTAACTCTGTGAGATGAATTAACAGAACACTCAGCAGTTTCTCACAAAGCTTCTTTCCAGATTTCATCTGAGGATATTTCCTTTTTCACCATAGCCCCCTATGGGCTTCCAAATATCACTTTGCCAATTCGACAAGAACTGTCTTAGCGAAAGGCTTCTTGAGGGGAAAGCTGTAACTCAGTGAGATGATTTCACAGAACACAAAGAAGTTTCTCAGAAAGCTTCTTTCTCTTTGTTATCAGAGGATATTTCCTTTGGCCCTAGAGTCTTCAAAGGGATCCGAATTATGTGTTCTCAGATTCCACAGAAATAATGTTGCAAAGAGATCCACGAAATACAGATGTAACTCTGTGAGATGAATTAACAGAACACTCAGCAGTTTCTCAGAAAGATTCTTTCCAGATTTCATCTGAGGATATTTCCTTTTTCACCATAGCCCTGTATGGGCTTCCAAATATCACTTTGCCAATTCCACAAGAACTGTCTTAGCGAAAGGCTTCTTTAGGGGAAACCTGTAAATCTGTGAAATGATTACACAGAACACAAAGAAGTTTCTCAGAAATCTTCTTTCTCTTTGTTATCAGAGGATATTTCCTTTGGCCCTATAGTCTTCAAAGGGATCCGAAATATCTGTTCTCAGAATTCACAGAAATAAGGTTAGCAAAGAGATCCACGAAATACAGATGTAACTCTGTGAGATGAATTAACAGAACACTCAACAGTTTCTCAGAAAACTTCTTTCCAGCTTTCATCTGAGGATATTTCCTTTTTCACCATAGCCCTCTATGGGCTTCTAAATATCACTTTGACAATTCCAGAAGAACTGTCTTAGCCAAAGGCTTCTTGAGGGGAAAGCTGTAACTCTCTTAGATGATTTCACAGAACACAAAGAAGTTTCTCAGAAAGCATCTTTCTCTTTGTTATAGGCGGTTATTATCTTTAGCCCTAGAGTCTTCAAAGGGATCCGAAATATCTGTTCTCAGATCCCACAGAAATAAGACTAGCAAAGAGATCCACGAAATACAGATGTATCTCTGTGAGATGAATTAAAAGAACACTCATCAGTTTCTCAGAAAGCTTCTTTCCAGATTTCATCTGAGGATATATCCTTTTTCACCCTAGCCCTCTCTGGGCTTCCAAATATCACTTTGTAAATTCCACAAGAACTGTCTTAGCGAAGGTCTTCATGAGGGGAAATCTGTAACTCTGTGAGATGATTTCACAGAACACAAAGAAGTTTCTCAGAAAGATTCTTTCTCTTTGTTATCGGAGGGAATTTCCTTTGGCCCTAGAGACTTCAAAGGGATCCAAAATATCTGTTCTCAGATTCCACAGATATAAGGCTAGCAAAGAGATCCACGAAATACAGATGGAACTCTGTGAGATGAATTAACAGAACACTCAGCAGTTTTTCAGAAAGCTTCTTTCCTGATTTCATCTGAGGATATTTCCTTTTTCACCATAGACCTCTATGGGCTTCCAAATATCACTTTGCCAATTCCACAAGAACCGTCTTAGCGAAAGGGTTCTTGAGGGGAAAGCTGCAACTCTCTGAGATGATTTCACAGAACACAAAGAAGTTTCTCTGAAAGCTTCTTTCTCTTTGTTATCGGAGGATATTTCCTTTCACCCTAGAGTCTTCAGATTGATCCGAAATATCTGTTCTCAGATTCCACAGAAATAAGGCTAGTAAAGAGATCCACGAAATACAGATGTAACTCTGGGAGATGAATTAACAGAACACTCAGTAGTTTCTCAGAAAGCTTCTTTCCAGATTTCATCTGAGGATATTTCCTTTTTCACCATAGCCCTTTATGGGCTTCCAAATTTCACTTTGCCAATTCCACAAGAACTGACTTAGCGAAAGGCTTCTTGAGGGGAACGCTGCAACTCTCTGAGATGACTTCATGGAACAGAAAGAAATTTCTCAGAAAACTTCTTTCTCTTTGTTATCGGAGGATATTTCCCTTCACCATAGAGTCTTCAAAGGGATAGGAAATATCTGTTCTGAGATTCCACAGAAATAAGGCTAGCAAAGAGATCCACGAAATACAGACGTAACTCTGTGAGATGAATTAACAGAACACTCAGCAGTTTCTCAGAAAGCTTCTTTCCAGATTTCATGTGAGGATATTTCCTTTTTCACCATAGCCCACTACGGGCTTCCAAATATCACTTTGCCAATTCCACAAGAGCTGTCTTAACGAATGGCTTCTTGAGGGGAAAGCTGTAACTCTGTGAGATGATTTCACAGAACACAAAGAAGTTTCTCAGAAAGCTTCTTTCTCTTTGTTATCGGAGGATATTTCCTTTTTCCCTAGAGTCTTCAAAGGGATCCGAAATATCTGTTCTCAGATCCCACAGAAATAAGGCTAGCAAAGAGATCCACGAAATACAGATGTAACTCTGGGAGATGAATTAACAGAACACTCAGTAGTTTCTCAGAAAGCTTCTTTCAAGATTTCATCTGAGGATATTTCCTTT
>NW_020262598.1:610-2873 GCF_003255815.1 Theropithecus gelada | reverse complement strand
TTCTTGTGGAATTGGCAAAGTGATATTTGGAAGCCCATAGAGGGCTAAGGTGAAAAACGAAATATCCTCAGATGAAATCTGGAAAAAGCTTTCTGAAAAACTGCTCTGTGATGTGTGACTTCCAAACACAGAGTTACATCCGTATTTCGTGGATCTCTTTGCTAGCCTTATTTCTGTGGAATCTGAGAACAGATATTTCAGATCCTTTTGAAGACTATAGGGCCAAAGGAAATATCCTCCGATAACGAAGAGAAAGAAGCCTTATGAGAAACTTCTTTGTGTTCTGGGAAATCATCTCACAGAGTTACAGCTTTCCTGTTAAGAAGCCTTTCGTTAAGACAGTCCTTGTGGAATTGGCAAAGTGATATTTGGAAGCCCATAGAGGGCTATGGTGAAAAAGGAAATGTCCTCAGATGAAATCTGGAAAGAAGTTTTATGAGAAACTCCTTAGTGTTTTGTTAATTCATCTCACGGAGTTACATCTGTATTTCGTGGATCTCTTTGCTAGCCTTCTATCTGTGGAATATGAGAACAGATATTTCGGATACCTTTCAAGACTATAGGGCCAAAGGAAATATCCTCTTATAACAAAGAGAAAGAAGCTTTCTGAGAAACTTCATTGTGTTCTGTGAAATCATCTCACAGAGTTAAACCTTCCCCGTCAAGAAGCCTTTCGCTAAGACAGTTCTTGTGGAATTGGCAAAGTGATATTTGGATGCCCATAGAGGGCTAAGGTGAAAAAGGAAATATCCTCAGATGAAATCTGGAAAGAAGCTTTCTGAGTAACTGCTCTGTTATGTGTGACTTACACATACAGAGTTAGGTCTGTATTTCGTGGACCTCTTTGCTAGCCTTCTTTCTGTGGAATCTGAGAACAGATATTTCGGATCGCTTTGAAGACTATAGGGCCAAAGGGAATATCCTCCGATAACAAAGAGAAAGAAGCTTTCTGAGAAACTTCTTTGTGTTCTGTGAAATCCTCTCACAGAATTACAGCTTTCCCGTCAAGAGGCCTTTCGCTAAGACTGTTCTTGTGGAATTGGCAAAGTGGTATTTGGAAGCCCATGGAGGGCTATGATGAAAAAGGAAATATCCTCAGATGAAATCTGGAAATAAGCTTTCTGAGAAACTGCTTAGTGTTCTGTTAATTCATCTCACAGAGTTACATCTGTATTTCGTGGATCTCTCTCCTAGCCTTATTTCTGTGGAATCTGAGAACAGATATTTTGGATCCCTTTGAAGACAATAGGGCCATAGGAAATATCCTCCGATAACAAAGAGAAAGAAGCTTTCTGAGAAACTTCTTTGTGTTCCGTGAAATCATCTCACAGAGTTACAGCTTTCCCGTCTACAATCCTTTAGCTAAGACAGTTCTTGTGGAATTGTCAAAGTGATATTTGGAAGCCCATAGAGGGCTATGGTGAAAAAGGAAATATCCTGAGATGAAATCTGGAAAGAAGCTTTCTGAGAAACTGCTCTGTGATGTGTGACTTCCACACACAGAGTTACATCTGTATTTCGTGGATCTCTTTGCTAGACTTCTTTCTGTGGAATCTGAGAACAGATATTTCGGATCCCTTTGAAGACTATAGGGCCAAAGGAAATATCCTCCGATTTCAAAGAGAAGGAAGCTTTCTGAGAAACTTCTTTGTGTTCTGTGAAATAATCTCACAGAGTTACAGCTTTCCGCTCAAGAAGCTTGTCGCTAAGACAGTTCTTGTGGAATTGGCAAAGTGATATTTGGAAGCCCATAGAGGGCTATGGTGAAAAAGGAAATGTCCTCAGATGAAATCTGGAAAGAACCTTTCTCAGAAACTGCTTAGTGTTCTGTTAATTCATCTCACCTAGTTACATCTGTATTTCGTGGATCTCTTTGCTAGCCTTATTTCTGTGGAATCTGAGAACAGATATTTCGGATCCATTTGAAGACGATAGGGCCAAAGGAAATATCCTCTGATGACAAAGAGAAAGAAACTTTCTGACAAATTTCTTTGTGTTCTGTGAAATCATCTCACAGAGTTAAACCTTTCCCGTCCAGAAGCCTCTCGCTAAGACAGTTCTTGTGGAATTGTCAAAGTGATATTGGGAAGCCCATAGAGGGCTTTGGTGAAAAAAGAAATATCCTCAGATGAAATCTGGAAATAAGCTTCCTGAGAAACTGCTTAATGTTCTGCTAATTTATCTCACAGTGTTACATCTGTATTTCCTGGATCTCTTTGCTAGCCTTATTTCTGTGGAATCTGAGAACAGATATTTCGGATCC
>NW_020262598.1:0-516 GCF_003255815.1 Theropithecus gelada | reverse complement strand
CTTCTTTCTCTTTGTTATCGGAGGATATTTCCTTTGAAGACTATAGGGCCAAAGGAAATATCCTCCGATAACAAAGAGAAAGAAGCTTTCTCAGAAACTTCTTTGTGTTCTGCGAAATCATCTCACAGAGTTACGGCTTTCCCGTCCAGAAGCCTTTCGCTAAGACAGTTCTTGTGGAATTGGCAAAGTGATATTTGGAAGCCCATAGAGGGCGATGGTGAAAAAGGAAATATCCTCAGATGAAATCCGGAAAGAAGCTTTCTGAGAAACTGCTCAGTGTTCTGTTAATTCATCTCACAGAGTAACATCTGTATGTCGTGGATCTCCTTGCTAGCCTTATTTCTGTGGAATCTGAGAACAGATATTTCGGATCCCTTTGAAGACTATAGGGCCAAAGGAAATATCCTCCGATAACAAAGACAAAGAAGCTTTCTGAGAAACTTCTTTGTGTTCTGTGAAATCCTCTCACAGAGTTACAGCTTTACCGTCCAGAAGCCTTTCGCTAAGACAGTTATT
>NW_020262597.1:0-2876 GCF_003255815.1 Theropithecus gelada | reverse complement strand
GGAGTGAGGGGAAGGGGAGGAGGAGGAGGGAGACACAGAGGAGGGAGTGGGGGAAGGGGAGGAGGAGGGCGAGAGGGAGGGAGACACTGGTGGCTTCTGACTCCTTTTGTTGTCTTGCTCCATTGAGAAGTCACACAGCGTTGTGTCCATCCTGGGGGCATCAAGAGCCCTCATTTTCAGAGGTGGGGGTGTAGACCCACCCTGGGTGGGAGGAACATTGGTCACATCAGAGAAGAGCTTCAGGACAGGACTGTATGGCTACCATTGAAACAGGGTCTCTGTCACACCCTCTCAGCTCTCAGAGCCACACCCCAGTTGACTTTGTTTATTGGCCCACTTCATTCTCAGAACCTGGGAATCTCAGATCTTCTGGGAGACTGACAGAATCTTTCACAAGCATCGCAGATGCTTGTCATTTACCGACAGAGGAAAGGCGTCTGAAATCTTGCAGGGAGGGTGGTGAGGTGGTTGTGACACTGAGGAACACTGTGCAACACTCAGGAAACGATGGATTGTGCATGACCAGAGGAGTGGAGAGATTTTGGCTCAGAGTGAGTTGGGATGGCTTCAGCACGTCTTCATTCACTTTCCCATGCCCTGGCGCCTCAGTTTCTCTCTCTGCCATTTGCTCTCTCTTTCTGGTAATAGTAATGCTGTGCAGAATTAGATCATGCAGACAACAGAGGAGCATGGCGGGTGTGTGTGCGCAGTTGTGGGGATGGTGCTGACTACTCTCGATATCACGGCTGTTATGCACCACATGAAAACTAACCCAGTCTTACTAAGGAGAGATGTTACTGGAAGAGATTCTTGCATGGGGAGGAGGGCTATTGCCACAGGGAAGGAGATCACACCAACTGTGGGGTCTGCCAACATCACAAGGGTGAGGCAAAGAGGGCGTTTCTTTTATGAAGGGGAGTCAACAAGGCCAGAAAGAACCAAGTGGGGAAAGTGGTTTGAAGAAGTGGAGGTGGCGTGATTGAGACCAGACTGTAGATCCCAGAGTGTTCTCAGGAGGGGCTGTGTGCTGGCTCAGAAGGAGAGATGGTCTGCCAAAGTGTGGTTAGCAAGCATTTTGTTCCAATTGATCAGTGGGACAGAAAGCTCAGTACATCACTTATGACTCAAGGAATGGGAGTTTGGAGGGTCTGTGTCTGACCTTATCATAGGTAAATGGGTGTGGGCAACTGTGACTTTTATCTAAGTCATATGAGGGGTTTTTGCAGTGTTCTCAGAACATAAAAGGTGGGACAATTTCTTAACCTTCGCTGTTTTCTAAGATCGCAAGGCTCCTGTGAAGTTTAGCCTTGTCATGTGGCTCCAAAGGACAGGCGTGTGTGAGACACTGCCTTGACATCCACTTAGAGCAAGGCCGGGCCTGAGAATGTGGTGGCGAGTGAAGTCTGCCTGTCCTCCACTCAGCATCATGGGGACTGGGTTCTCCGCCCCTGCAGGCATTCAGCGCAGGCTGGGCAATCTGTATGAAGGCCTGTGGCTTAAAAGTCCAGCTGTTGCCGGGAGCTCTGGGCTTCCTGAGGTCTCCGAGTCCGCTGTTTCTCTCTGCAGTATCCCAGGTGGGCTGGTGTATGTGCTGCCAAGTGGGGAAGGCTTGAGCTCCTCCTTGCTTCTGGTCGTTGGCTCCTAGAAATTCAATGTTACTCTCAGGGTGAGAGTAAATAATAGGAGATGTGTTTTTTCCTTCAGCGGCAGATGTATGTCTGGAAAACAACTGTTTGAGAATTTCATTAAAAATCAAAACCTTTTGTCATTTTTGAGACTTTATTTCATGCTGTGATATAGTGTTGGAATAAAAAGCTTGTTGTAATTTAATCCCCTAATTCTCCTGTGTAAGAGTCACACAGTCTGGGGCACTACACTTCTGATCCGAGGCACTACTGATAAAGGGGATCCTCATTCCTATCCCTGTGAGGGGCTCCCTGGCTTTTACGTGAGGAAGCTACAGCATTATGTTTGGACCAGTGCATCAGTTAAGCTGCTATTGAAGATAAAAATCCAGGCCTTGTGAATCACATGGAGATCCCATTAAAAACACAGTGATTAAGCAATCAGCTCCCTTGAGACTCCTTGGGTAAATGTGGATTTTTGTGTATTTCATTTTTGTACACTATAACTCAATGATGGTGACTTTCCTTGGGCTCTGGTTCTGGTTTGAAAGCACAGAGTTGGGCATGCAGTGCTGTATGCACAGTTCCCAGAGGTCTGCAGACTTGGCATGAAGGAGGCTCCTAGGTTGGCTGGAAACTTATCTCAGCCACACACAGTCTGTGGAAGGAGGCAGGCTCTGGCAGACTCTGCCTACTGGAATGAGTAACTGTGAACAAGAAGTTCATAGAGTTCTGTGGTTTGGTAAACATTTTCAGCTTGCCAAGTGTTTCCACCCAAGACACCATGAGTAGAGAGCAGACAGTGATGACTTCAGGGTCCTGTTGGTGGCACACCCTCAGTAACAGCTAGTTCTGGCTGCAGTTAGTGTCTTGGGAGGAGAGTGTCAGTGGGAGGTAGATGCTTCATCATGAGGCCTGTAGCATGAGCCCAGAGAGGGATGGAGGGAATCTTGAGGCTGAAATCTGAAAGTAAATTCTAGGGGAATCACAGGTAAGCCTCCAGATGAGAACAGAAGTGAAGGAGATGTCCAGAATCACACCCATAGTCTCAAAGAAGGGAGATGGGATGCTATTGGGGAGGTGGGATGCTGTTGGAGAGGTGGGATGCTGTTGGGAATGTGGGATGCTGGTGGGGAGGTGCGATGCCGTTGGAGAGGCAGGATGTTGTTGGGAAAGTGAGATGCTGGGATGGTGGGATGCTGTAGGGCAGGCAGAATGTTGGGAAGGTGGGCTGCTGTTGGGAAGGTGAGA
>NW_020262596.1:0-2876 GCF_003255815.1 Theropithecus gelada | reverse complement strand
AAATGGTGCTGGGAAAATTGGCTAGCCATAAGTAGAAAGCTGAAACTATCAGATAGTATGTCTTATTCTTTCTAACTGTGTTTTTGGTACCCAGTAACCCTCCCCACCTACCCCAAGCTCCCCACTACCCTTCTCAGCCTCTGGTAACCATCCTTCTACTCTTTATGTCCATGAGATGAATTGTTTTGATTTTTAGATCCCACATGTAAGTGAGAACATTTCCACAAATAAGTGAGAGCATTTGATGTTTGTCTTTCTGTTCCTGGATTATTTCACTTAACATATTGTTCTCTAGTTCCTTTCATGGTTTTGGAAATGACTGGCTCTCATCTTTTTTATGGCTGAAGAGTACTTCATTGTGTGTATGTACCACATTTTCTTCGTCCATTCATCTGTTGCTGGATGCTTAGGTTGCTTCCAAATCTTAGCTGTTGTGAACAGTGCTGCAACACACATGGGAGTGCAGATATCCCTTCGATATACTGGTTTCATTTCTTTGGGGCATATGCCCAGCAAGAGGATTTCTTGATCATATGGAAGCTCTATTTTTAGTTTGTAGAGAAACCTCCAAACTGTTCTCCATAGTGGTTGTATATTACATTCCCACCGACAGTGTATGAGGGTTCCCTTTTCTCCACATCCTTACTAGCATTTGGTATTGCATGACTGTTGGTTAAAAGTCATTTTAACTGGGGTGAAACGATATCTCATTGTAGTTTTGATTTACATTTCTCTGAAGATCAGCAATGCTGAGTACCTTCTCATATGCCTGTTTTCCATTTGTATGTCTTCCTTTGAGAAATGTCCGCTGAAATCTTTTGGCCATTTCCTGATCAGATATTAGATTTTTTCCTGTGGAATTGTTTGAGCTTCTTGTATATTCTGTTTATTAATCCCTTGTGAAATGGGTATTTTGCAAATATTTTTCCCATACTTTGTGTTGTCTCTTCAATTTGTTGATTGTATCCTCTGCTCTGCAGAAGCTCTTTAACTTGTGATCTCATTTGCCCATGTTTGCTTTGGATGCCTGAGCTTGTGGGGCATGGCTCAAGACATTTTGCCCAGGGAAATCTTCCGTCTAAACGTCTTGTAGATTTTCCTCAATATTTTATTGTAGTAGTTTCATAGTTTGAAAGCTTAGATTTCTTTAATCCATTCTGGTTTTATTTTTGTATATAGTGAGAGATAGTGGTCTGGATTCATTCTTCTGCATTTGGATATCCAGATTTTTCAGCACCATTTATTGAAGAGACTGTCTTTCCCCAGTGTATGTTCTTGGCATCTTTGTGGCAAGTGAGTTCAGTGTAGGTGTGTGGGTTTGTTTCTAGTTTCTCTCTTTTGTTCAATGGATCTATATGTATGTTTTAATGCCAGTACCATGTTGTTTGGGTTACTATCTCTGTGCAGTATGATTTGAAGTCGGGTAATGTGATTCCTCCAGATTTGTTCTTTTTGCTTAGAACAGCTTCACTATTCTGGGTCATTTGTGGTTCCATATGAATTTTATGATTGCTTTTTATATTTCTGTGAGAAAAGTCACTGTCATTTTTTTAGGGATTGCATTGAATCTGTAGATTGCTTGCATGTAGATATTTTAGAATGAGTTTTGCCAGCTAGTGTCCTTCAAATATTTTTTTCATTCAACACAAATATAAGTTTTTGGATAATATTTATTGTAAGGTTCCCTGTTGTACATGTAATATCTGAAGGATCTGTATTGACGTAATGAAACTCTGGGTTTAGTGATATTGATAATTTGTAGTCTTTGTGTCATCCTCTCTCTCATCAGGTCTGGATAAAGGTTTATTAATTTGACTTATCTTTCAAAGAAACAATTTCTGGTTTCACTGATAATTTCTATAGATTTTATCTATTCTATTTAATTCATTTTTCCTGGTGTCTTTTACATTTTTTTCCTTCTTTTTTCTTTTTTCTTTTTTTTTAAACAGAATGTCACTCTATCACCCAGGCTGGAGTGCAATGGCATGATCTCAGCTCACTGCAGCCTCTGCCTCCCGGGTAGAAGCGACTCTCCTGCCTTAGCCTCCCAAGTAGCTGAGACTATAGGTATGCACCACCATGCCAAGCTAATTTTTGTATTTTTAGTAGAGATGGGGTTTCACCATGTTGGCGACACTGGTCTCCAGCCCCAGACCTCAGGGGATCCACCCACCTCAGACTCCCAGAGTGCTGGGATTACAGGCGTGAGCCACTATGCATAACCTAAAATTTTTCCTTATTGCTTTGGGTATAATTTGATTTTATTTTTCTAGTTCCTTAATGTGGTATCTTAGATAATTGATCTGAGACGTTTCTTCCTTTCTGACATAAGTATTGAAGGGTATAAATTTCTCTCTATGCTTCAGTTTCATCATGCGAAGTTTGATAAGTTGTATTTTCATTTTAAAATTTTTCCTGCAATTTCTTCTTTGATCTCTGAATTACCTAAATGTGAGGTTTAATTTCCAATATTTTATGAATTGCAGACATCTTTCTACAACTAATTTCCATTTCAATTCTTTTTGGTTGTAGAACATGTTTTATAACATTCTATTCCTTTTGAATTTGTTGAGATTTGTTTTTTGGCCCGCAGTATGATCTATCTTGGTGAACATTCCATGAGCACTTGAGAAGAATGTGCATTCTACTGTTGCTCTATAAATATCAATAAGGCCAAGTTGGTTGATAGTGTTGTTCAAGCCTTCTGCATTTATATATCCTAATTTTTTGTACACTTTTTCTACCAATTGCTGGGAAAAATGTTGAAGTCTTCTACTATAAGTGCACATGTGTCTATTTCTTCTTTGTGATGTGTCAGTTTTCCCTCAGGTATTTTGAAGGTGCCTACATATTCATGGTGTTTCTGTCTTCTGAAT
>NW_020262595.1:0-8886 GCF_003255815.1 Theropithecus gelada | reverse complement strand
GCAATTATGTGTCTTGGAGTTGCTCTTCTCGAGGAGTATCTTTGTGGCGTTCTCTGTATTTCCTGGATTTGAATGTTGGCCTGCCCTACTAGGTTGGGGAAGTTCTCCTGGATGATATCCTGAAGAGTGTTTTCCAACTTGGTTCCATTTTCCCCCTCACTTTCAGGCACCCCAATCAGATGTAGATTTGGTCTTTTTACATAATCCCATACTTCTTGCAGGCTTTGTTCATTTCTTTTTCTTCTTTTTTCTTTTGGTTTCTCTTCTCGCTTCATTTCATTCATTTGATCCTCAATCGCTGATACTCTTTCTTCCAGTTGATCGAGTCGGTTACTGAAGCTTGTGCATTTGTCACGTATTTCTCGTGTCATGGTTTTCATCTCTTTCATTTCGTTTATGACCTTCTCTGCATTAATTACTCTAGCCGTCAATTCTTCCACTTTTTTTTCAAGATTTTTAGTTTCTTTGCGCTGGGTACGTAATTCCTCCTTTAGCTCTGAGAAATTTGATGGACTGAAGCCTTCTTCTCTCATCTCGTCAAAGTCATTCTCCGTCCAGCTTTGATCCGTTGCTGGCGATGAGCTGCGCTCCTTTGCCGGGGGAGATGCGCTCTTATTTTTTGAATTTCCAGCTTTTCTGCCCTGCTTTTTCCCCATCTTTGTGGTTTTATCTGCCTCTGATCTTTGATGATGGTGATGTACTGATGGGGTTTTGGTGTAGGTGTCCTTCCTGTTTGATAGTTTTCCTTCTAACAGTCAGGACCCTCAGCTGTAGGTCTGTTGGAGATTGCTTGAGGTCCACTCCAGACCCTGTTTGCCTGGGTATCAGCAGCAGAGGCTGCAGAAGATAGAATATTTCTGAACAGCAAGTGTACCTGTCTGATTCTTGCTTTGGAAGCTTCCTCTCAGGGGTGTACTCCACCCTGTGAGGTGTGGGGTGTCAGACTGCCCCTAGTGGGGGATGTCTCCCAGTTAGGCTACTCAGGGGTCAGGGACCCGCTTGAGCAGGGAGTCTGTCCCTTCTCAGATCTCAACCTCCGTGTTGGGAGATCCACTGCTCTCTTCAAAGCTGTCAGACAGAGTCGTTTGCGTCTGCAGAGGTGTCTGCTGCTTTGTTATTGTTTTCTGTGCCCTGCCCCCAGAGGTGGAGTCTACAGAGACAGGCAGGTTTCCTTGAGCTGCTGTGAGCTCCACCCAGTTGGAGCTTCCCAGCAGCTTTGTTTACCTACTTAAGCCTCAGCAATGGCGGGCGCCCCTCCCCCAGCCTCGCTGCTGCCTTGCCGGTAGATCACAGACTGCTGTGCTAGCAATGAGGGAGGCTCCGTGGGTGTGGGACCCTCCCGGCCAGGTGTGGGATATGATCTCCTGGTGTGCCTGTTTGCTCAAAGCGCAGTATTGGGGTGGGAGTTACCCGATTCTCCAGGTGTTGTGTGTCTCAGTTCCCCTGGCTAGGAAAAGGGATTCCCTTCCCCCTTGCGCTTCCCAGGTGAGGCAATGCCTCGCCCTGCTTCAGCTCTCGCTGGTCGGGCTGCAGCAGCTGACCAGTACCGATCGTCCGGCACTCCCCAGTGAGATGAACCCAGTACCTCAGTTGAAAATGCCGAAATCACCCCGGTCTTCTGTGTCGCTGGCGCTGGGAGTTGAAGACTGGAGCTGCTCCTATTCGGCCATCTTGCTCCGCCCCCAATGTCTTTTTTTAAATTATACTTTAAGTTCTAGGGTACGTGTGCACAACTTTTTTTTTTTTTTTTTTTGAGATGGGAGTCTCACTCTGTTGCCCGGGCTGGAGTGCAGTGGCACAATCTCCACTCACTTTAACCTCCGCCTCCCAGGTTGAAACCATTCTTGTGCCTCAGCCTCCCAAGTAGCTGGGACCACAGGTGCATGCCACCACACCTCGCTAATTTTTGTCTTTTTAGTAGAGACGGGGTTTTACCATGTTGGCCAGGCTGGTCTTGAACCCCTGACCTCAGGTGATCTGCTCACCTCGGCCTCCCAAAATGCTGAGATTATAGGCATGGGCCACTGCTCCCGGTCAATTGATGTCTATTTCTTCTTGTAGATAATTAGTAACATCTTCCACGGAATTTGACTTCAGTTTCTCTGGAGTCCTTTTAACTTCTGTTTCAAAAACTACTTTCCTTGATATTAAAGTTGTTGAAATAATCTACACCTTCTGCTCAATCCTGCAGACTTAAAACATCAACACCACTGTCTTTGGCTCATCTTTTTCCCAGAGGACACACATTTAACAAAATTTCCAAGTTAACCTCCTATGTTAATCTCTCACACTTTCCCCATCTTTTTCATTTTTACTTCTCTTATCCTACTAGAGAGCCTCATTATCTATTGCATAGATTGTTGCAGTACACTTAACTAATTTCCCGTGTTTTTCTACTCCAAATGGTTTTTTACTTTGCTAAATGTAGTCATAAAATAAAGGTCTTATATAGTCTCAGGGCTTAAAATCCTTCAAGTTCTCATCTCCTATAGAAACACACATTCTTTAATATCAGCCTTGGTTCTGGTTCCTGGTTCTAGTTCAACATATATCCTCCTTTCAGTCTTCCATATTGCCCCATGTGATTTCAGATGGAAATATTGAATTCTTCATGATTTCAAATGTATAATTTTAAATTTCCATCATTTTTGCAAGTAGTTTGTTATAAGGTGGAAAAAGCATGAGTTTTTGGCACTTGAAAGCTTTCAAATTCCAGTTCTGACATACACTATGCAAGCTCAAGAATTAGTGAACCACATTTTCATTATCTATCAAATGTGGCTAATGCATACCTTAAAGGATTATTGAAAGATTAAATAAGACCATACATAAAATGTGTTTAACACTTTTACTGACTCATGGCAGCTTTTCAATAGTTGTGAGTTCTCCTTTTTAACATAACTTTTTGATTATGATTATGATATTTCCTCAGCCAGTGATGTCTTACTATATACTCCTATTAAATATTAAAATTTTTATTTGCCTTTTGAAAATATTTTTAATTTAATTCTTCTTTGAGTACTTTAATTAGTCGTCTTTTTTCATTCCAAAGGCACATTCCTTTTTTTTTTTTTGCTTTTATGTCTACATTATTATTTTTATTATATTTTAAGTTCTAGGGTACATGTGCACAACATTCAGGTTTGTTACATAGGTATACATGTGCCATGTTGGTTTGTTGCACCCATTAACTTGTCATTTACATTAGGTATTTCTCCTAATGTTATCCCTTCTCCTGTCCCCTACCCCACTACAGTCTCTGGTGTGTGATGTTCCCCGCCCTGTGTTCAAGTGTTCTCATTGTTCATTTCCCACCTGTGAGCAAGAACATGTGGTGTTTGTTTTTCTGCCTTTGTGACAGTTTGCTCAGAATGATGGTTTCCAGCTTCATCCTTGTCCCTGCAAAGGACATGAACTCATCCCAAAGGCACATTCTTGAAGGTGCGTGTTAGCATGTCTTGCCTTGCAGTTATTATGCTATGCAGATCTGAGAACATCTCTAATATGGAGAAAGCCACTGTTAAACTTTCCTGAGTTCTACCCTAAATATTTTCCCCAATACATTTTTAGTGTCTTTAAAACTAGGGTTAAAATGCTTTGCTTTCTTCCATTTGTTATTTAGGAAAGGCCTACTTGCTTGGGGGCAATAAAACCTTTAGATCACTTTCCTTGAAAGGCAATCTCAGAATCGCTCATGCTTTACACAAAAGGTAGAGCACGCTTTCTCTTTCAAGTATAATGTGTCCCTTCTCTTCTACAGAATTTTTCAGAAGTTGACTGAAGTATCCTTCATGCTGTAGCATACTGAGCAGTATATATTCCCTGGAAATGCAAAGTCCAAATAAAACCTTTCTGTGGGCTTTCCAGAGCACTGTTCCGAGTAATCTTTATTCTGAGATTTTTGCACATAATTCTTAGGAAATCCTGATTTTTCACTGTGTCTAGATTTCACTCATGCCTCTGAAATGAATATTTTTTACAGGCCTTGAAGGTAGTATATACATTAGCTAAGGACAGAGTATAACTTGAGAAAGAGTCAGATGAACTGTAATGAGTTTTTATAGCAAAGCTTTTGACAAAAATCTTTCTGGGTTTTGCCCTCAAAACTAGAAATTACTATATACTTCTGTATGTAAGACTAAGTTAGACAAAGGATACCTCAACTAATAAAAATGATCAAAGCTATTGTTTAACACTACAGAATTACATCATGTGATTGTGTGTGCATGTGTATAAAATTTGAAAACATTTTTCTGGCAGTCAACCAGAAATAGGCCAATTTTAAAGTTACTTAAATTTTTTTCCAAACTAAATATATAAAAGTTCAATGATTTGAGGATCTGTACCAGCACCAGATGATCTGTTATTTTTCAACAAGTGTATCTGGTTTGCAGTTGATTCTTGTTTGAAATAACATGAAGTTTTCCTTCTAATTATTGACTTAGATCTTGATCATACCAGAAGTTATGACAGAAAAGTCCAAATGATCTTTTGTTTTTCTTACAAGTATTTACTTCTTCACTACACAACACCGTGCTGAACTCTCAACATATTAATTCAACACCAAGTAAATATAACATCTATTCATTTACTCTCATAAACTGCAACTAATTTCATGACAAAGTTTTAAGTTTTGGGGTGTGAGTCCTAGAATTAAGCTTTAGCACTTTCAACTTTTAATAATACAGGTTTTGTTCAACATTTACATCAGTAAAAAGACACTTATATTGTTTGTGGAGGTAATAAAGTTTCCTTTTGTTCCAGAAATGTAAATTATTTTTTTCTCATACTGATTCTAACACAGTCAGTTCCAAAAGGCATTCCTGGCTGTTCCAAATTGTGCACGGAAATGCTTCCAGGTTGTATTTAATTACTAATGTCACTTTCTTGTTATCTCACTGATTTGAAGACTTATTATTATAGTATGTAAAAGGAAAGTGTCAGACACTTTTTTATACTTTTTGTCCCACTATTCCACTCATTTCAAAATTTAATAATAAATTATTTAATTAAAATACAAAATCACTGCATATTTATTTGTTAAAAAAGAATTACACTGAATTTTTTTTATTTTATTTTATTTTATTTTATTATTATTATTATTTTTTTAAATTTATTATTATTATACTGTAAGTTGTAGGGTACATGTGCATAACGTGCAGGTTTGTTACATATGTATACTTGTGCCTTGTTGGTGTGCTGCACCCATCAACTCGTCATTTACATCAGGTATAACTCCCAATGCAATCTCTCCCCCCGCCCCCCTCCCCATGATAGGCCCCGGTGTGTGATGTTCCCCTTCCTGAGTCCAAGTGATCTCATTGTTCAGTTCCCACCTATGAGTGAGAACATGCGGTGTTTGGTTTTCTGTTCTTGTGATAGTTTGCTAAGAATGATGGATTCCAGCTGCATCCATGTCCCTACAAAGGACACAAACTCATCCTTTTTTATGGCTGCATAGTATTCCATGGTGTATATATGCCACATTTTCTTAATGCAATCTGTCACTGATGGACATTTGGGTTGATTCCAAGTCTTTGCTATTGTGAATAGTGCTGCAATAAACATACATGTGCATGTGTCTTTATAGCAGCATAATTTATAATCCTTTGGGTATATACCCAGTAATGGGATGGCTGGGTCATATGGTACATCTAGTTCTAGATCCTTGAGGAATCGCCATACTGTTTTCCATAATGGTTGAACTAGTTTACAATCCCACCAACAGTGTAAAAGTGTTCCTATTTCTCCACATCCTCTCCAGCACCTGTTGTTTCCTGACTTTTTAATGATCGCCATTCTAACTGGTGTGAGATGGTATCTCATTGTGGTTTTGATTTGCATTTCTCTGATGGCCAGTGATGATGAGCATTTTTTCATGTATTTGTTGGCTGTATGAATGTCTTCTTTTGAGAAATGTCTATTCATATCCTTTGCCCACTTTTTGATGGGGTTGTTTGTTTTTTTCTTGTAAATTTGTTGGAGTTCTTTGTAGGTTCTGGATATTAGCCCTTTGTCAGATGAGTATATTGCAAAAATTTTCTCCCATTCTGTAGGTTGCCTGTTCACTCTGATGGTAGTTTCTTTTGCTGTGCAGAAGCTGTTTAGTTTAATGAGATCCCATTTGTCAATTTTGGCTTTTGCTGCCGTTGCTTTTGGTGTTTTAGACATGAAGTCTTTGCCCATGCCTATGTCCTGAATGGTACTACCTAGGTTTTCCTCTAGGATTTTTATGGTATTAGGTCTAACATTTAAGTCTCTAATCCATCTTGAATTAATTTTCGTATAAGGAGTAAGGAAAGGATCCAGTTTCAGCTTTCTACTTATGGCTAGCCAATTTTCCCAGCACCATTTATTAAATAGGGAATCCTTTCCCCATTTCTTGTTTCTCTCAGGTTTGTCAAAGATCAGATGGCTGTAGATGTGTGGTATTATTTCTGAGGACTCTGTTCTGTTCCATTGGTCTATATCTCTGTTTTGGTACCAGTACCATGCTGTTTTGGTTACTGTAGCCTTGTAGTATAGTTTGAAGTCAGGTAGCGTGATGCCTCCAGCTTTGTTCTTTTGACTTAGGATTGTCTTGGAGATGCGGGCTCTTTTTTGGTTCCATATGAACTTTAAAGCAGTTTTTTCCAATTCTGTGAAGAAACTCATTGGTAGCTTGATGGGGATGGCATTGAATCTATAAATTACCTTGGGCAGTATGGCCATTTTCACGATATTGATTCTTCCTATCCATGAGCATGGTATGTTCTTCCATTTGTTTGTGTCCTCTTTTATTTCACTGAGCAGTGGTTTGTAGTTCTCCTTGAAGAGGTCCTTTACATCCCTTGTAAGTTGGATTCCTAGGTATTTGATTCTCTTTGAAGCAATTGTGAATGGAAGTTCATTCATGATTTGGCTCTCTGTTTGTCTGTTACTAGTGTATAAGAATGCTTGTGATTTTTGCACATTAATTTTGTATCCTGAGACTTTGCTGAAGTTGCTTATCAGCTTAAGGAGATTTTGGGCTGAGACAATGGGGTTTTCTAAATATACAATCATGTCATCTGCAAACAGGGACAATTTGACTTCTTCTTTTCCTAACTGAATACCCCTGATTTCTTTCTCTTGCCTGATTGCCCTAGCCAGAACTTCCAACACTATGTTGAATAGGAGTGGTGAGAGAGGGCATCCCTGTCTTGTGCCAGTTTTCAAAGGGAATTTTTCCAGTTTTTGCCCATTCAGTATGATATTGGCTGTGGGTTTGTCATAAATAGCTCTTATTATTTTGAGGTACGTTCCATCAATACCGAATTTATTGAGCGTTTTTAGCATGAAGGGCTGTTGAATTTTGTCAAAAGCCTTTTCTGCATCTATTGAAATAATCATGTGGTTCTTGTCTTTGGTTCTGTTTATATGCTGGATTATGTTTATTGATTTGCGAATGTTGAACCAGCCTTGCATCCCAGGGATGAAGCCCACTTGATCATGGTGGATAAGCTTTTTGATGTGTTGCTGAATCCGGTTTGCCAGTATTTTATTGAGGATTTTTGCATCGATGTTCATCAGGGATATTGGTCTAAAATTCTCTTTTTTTGTTGTATCTCTGCCAGGCTTTGGTATCAGGATGATGTTGGCCTCATAAAATGAGTTAGGGAGGATTCCCTCTTTTTCTATTGATTGGAATAGTTTCAGAAGGAATGGTACCAACTCCTCCTTGTACCTCTGGTAGAATTCAGCTGTGAATCCATCTGGTCCTGGACTTTTTTTGGTTGGTAGGCTATTAATTGTTGCCTCAATTTCCGAGCCTGCTATTGGTCTATTCAGGGATTCAACTTCTTCCTGGTTTAGTCTTGGAAGAGTGTAAGTGTCCAGGAAATTATCCATTTCTTCTAGATTTTCCAGTTTATTTGCGTAGAGGTGTTTATAGTATTCTCTGATGGTAGTTTGTATTTCTGTGGGGTCGGTGGTGATATCCCCTTTATCATTTTTAATTGCGTCGATTTGATTCTTCTCTCTTTTCTTCTTTATTAGTCTTGCTAGTGGTCTGTCAATTTTGTTGATCTTTTCAAAAAACCAACTCCTGGATTCATTGATTTTTTGGAGGGTTTTTTGTGTCTCTATCTCCTTCAGTTCTGCTCTGATCTTAGTTATTTCTTGCCTTCTGCTAGCTTTCGAATGTGTTTGCTCTTGCTTCTCTAGTTCTTTTAATTGCGATGTTAGAGTGTCAATTTTAGATCTTTCCTGCTTTCTCTTGTGGGCATTTAGTGCTATAAATTTCCCTCTACACACTGCTTTAAATGTGTCCCAGAGATTCTGGTATGTTGTATCTTTGTTCTCATTGGTTTCAAAGAACATCTTTATTTCTGCCTTCATTTCGTTATGTACCCAGTAGTCATTCAGGAGCAGGTTGTTCAGTTTCCATGTAGTTGAGCGGTTTTGATTGAGTTTCTTAGTCCTGAGTTCTAGTTTGATTGCACTGTGGTCTGAGAGACAGTTTGTTATAATTTCTGTTCTTGTACATTTGCTGAGGAGTGCTTTACTTCCAATTATGTGGTCAATTTTGGAATAAGTGTGATGTGGTGCTGAGAAGAATGTATATTCTGTTGATTTGGGGTGGAGAGTTCTATAGATGTCTATTAGGTCTGCTTGCTGCAGAGATGAGTTCAATTCCTGGATATCCTTGTTAACTTTCTGTCTTGTTGATCTGTCTAATGTTGACAGTGGAGTGTTGAAGTCTCCCATTATTATTGTATGGGAGTCTAAGTCTCTTTGTAAGTCTCTAAGGACTTGCTTTATGAATCTGGGTGCTCCTGTATTGGGTGCATATATATTTAGGATAGTTAGCTCTTCCTGTTGAATTGATCCCTTTACCATTATGTAATGGCCTTCTTTGTCTCTTTT
>NW_020262594.1:0-2877 GCF_003255815.1 Theropithecus gelada | reverse complement strand
CGCTAAGACAGTTCTTGTGGAATTGGCAAAGTGATATTTGGAAGCCCTTAGAGGGCTATGGTGAAATAGGAAATATCCTCAGATGAAATCTGGAAAGAAGCTTTCTGAGAAACTGCTCTGTGATGTGTGACTTCCACTCACAGAGCTACATCTGTATTTCGTGGATCTATTTGCTAGCCTTATTTCTGTGGAATCTGAGAACAGATATTTCGGATCCCTTTGAAGACTAGATGGCCAAAGGATATATCCTCTGATAACAAAGAGAAAGAAGCTTTCTGAGAAACTTCTTTGTGTTCTGTGAAATCATCTCACAGAGTTACAGCTTTCCCCTCATGAGGCCTTTCGCTAAGACAGTTCCTGTGGAATTGGAAAAGTGATATTTGGAAGTCCATAGAGGGCTTTGGTGAAAAAGGAAATATCCTCAGATGAAATCTGGAAACAAGTTTTCTGAGAAACTGCTGAGTGTTCTGTTAATTCATCTCACAGAGTTACATCTGTATTTCGTGGATCTCTTTGCTAGCCTTATTTCTGTGAATTCTGAGAACAGATATTTCGGAACCCTTTGAAGACTATAGGGCCAAAGGAAATATCCTCCGATAACAAAGAGAAAGAAGCTTTCTGAGAAACTTCTTTGTGTTCTGTGTAATCATTTCACAGATTTACAGCTTTCCCCTAAAGAAGCCTTTCGCTAAGGCAGTTCTTGTGGAATTGGCAAAGTGATATTTGGAAGCCCATACAGGGCTATGGTGAAAAAGGAAATATCCTCAGATGAAATCTGGAAAGAAGCTTTCTGAGAAACTGCTGAGTGTTCTGTTAATTCATCTCATAGAGTTACATCTGTATTTCGTGGATCTCTTTCCAACTTTATTTCTGTGGAAAATGAGAACAGATAATTCGGATCCCTTTGAAGACTCTAGGGCCAAAGAAATATCCTCCGATAACAAAGAGAAAGAAGCTTTCTGAGAAACTTCTTTGTGTTCTGTGAAATCATCTCACTGAGTTACAGCTTTCCCCTCAAGAACACTTTCGCTAAGACAGTTCTTGTCGAATTGGCAAAGTGATATTTGGAAGCCCATAGGGGGCTATGGTGAAAAAGGAAATATCCTCAGATGAAATCTGGAAAGGAGCTTTGTGAGAAACTGCTGAGTGTTCTGTTAATTCATCTCCCAGAGTTACATCTGTATTTCGTGGATCTCTTTGGAACTTTATTTCTGTGGAATCTGAGAACAGATATTTCAGATCCCTTTGAAGACTCTAGGGCCAAAGGAAATATCCTCCGATAACAAAGAGAAAGAATCTTTCTGAGAAACTTCTTTGTGTTCTGTGAAATCATCTCACAGAAGTACAGCTTTCCCCTTAAGAAGCCTTTCGCTACGACACTTCTTGTGGAATTTGCCAAGTGATATTTGGAAGCCCATAGAGGGCTATGGTGAAAAAGGAAATATCCTCAGATGAAATCTGGAAGGAAGCTTTCTGACAAACTGCTGAGTGTTCTCTTAATTCATCTCACAGAGTTACATGTGTATTTCGTGGATTTCTTTGCTAGCCTTATTTCTGTGGAATCTGAGAACAGATATTTCGGATCCCTTTGAAGACTCTAGGGCCAACGAAATACCCTCCGATAACAAAGAGAAAGAAGCTTTCTGAGAAACTTCTTTGTGTTCTGCGAAATCATCTAACAGAGTTACAGCTTTCCCCTCAAGAAGCCTTTCGCTAAGACAGTTCTTTTGGAATTGGCAAAGTGGTATTTGGAAGCCCTTAGAGGGCTATGGTGAAAAAGGAAATATCCTCAGATGAAATCTGGAAAGAAGCTTTCTGAGAAACTGCCCTGTGATGTGTGACTTCCACTCACAGAGTTACATCTGTATTTCGTGGATCTCCTTGCTATCCTGAATTCTGTGGAAACTGAGAACAGATATTTCGGATCGCTTTGAAGACTATAGGGCCAAGGAAATATCCTCCCATAACAAACAGAAAGAAGCTCTCTGAGAAACTTCTTTGTATTCTGTGAAATCATCTCACAGAGTTACAGCTTTCCAATCAAGAAGCCTTTCGCTAAGACAGTTCTTGTGGAATTGGCAAAGTGATATTTGGAAGCAACTAGAGGGCTATGGTGAAAAAGAAAATATCCTCAGATGAAATCTGGAAAGAAGCTTTCAGAGAAACTGCTTAGTGTTCTATTAATTAATCTCACAGATTTACATCTGTATTTCGTGGATCTGTTTGCTAGCCTTATTTCTGAGGAATCTGAGAACAGATATTTCGGATCCCTTTGAAGACTATAGGGCCAAAGGAAATATACTCCGATAACAAAGAGAAAGAAGCTTTCTGAGAACCTTCTTCGGGTTCTCTGAAATCATCTCACAGAGTTACAGCTTTCCCCTCAAAAAGCCTTTCGCTAAGATAGTTCTTGTGGAATTGGCAAAGTGATATTTGGAAGCCCATAGAGGGCTATGGTGAAAAAGGAAATATCCTCAGATGAAATCTGGAAAGAAGCTTTCTGAGAAACTGCTCTGTAATGTTTGACTTCCACTCACAGAGTTACATCTGTATTTCGTGGATCTCTTTGCTAGCCTTATTTCTGTGGAATCTGAGAACACATATTTCGGATCCCTTTGAAGACTATAGAGCCAAAGGAAGTATCCTCCGATAACAAAGACAAAGAAGCTTTCTGGGAAACTTCTTTGTGTTCTGTGAAATCATCTCACAGAGTTACAGCTTTCCCCTCAAGAGGCCTTTCGGTAAGACAGTTCTTGTGGAATTGACAAAGTGATATTTGGAAGCTCTTAGAGGGCTATGGTGAAAAAGGAAACATCCTCAGATGAAAACTGGAAAGAAGCTTTCTGAGAACCTGCTTAGTATTCTGGTAGTTCATCT
>NW_020262593.1:0-2877 GCF_003255815.1 Theropithecus gelada | reverse complement strand
TGTTTGGTTTTCTGTTCTTGTGACAGTTTGCTAAGAATGATGGTTTCGGAGGCGGAGCAAGATGGCCGAATAGGAGCAGCTCCAGTCTTCAACTCCCAGCGCCAGCGACACAGAAGACCGGTGATTTCGGCATTTTCAACTGAGGTACTGGGTTCATCTCACTGGGGAGTGCCGGACGATCGGTACTGGTCAGCGGCTGCAGCCCAACCAGCGAGAGCTGAAGCAGGGCGAGGCATTGCCTCACCTGAGAAGCGCAAGGGGGAAGGGAATCCCTTTTCCTAGCCAGGGGAACTGAGACACACAACACCTGGAGAATCGGGTAACTCCCACCCCAATACTGCGCTTTGAGCAAACAGGCACACCAGGAGATCATATCCCACACCTGGCCGGGAGGGTCCCACACCCACGGAGCCTCCCTCATTGCTATTACAGCAGTCTGTGATCTACCGGCAAGGCAGCAGCGAGGCTGGGGGAGGGGCGCCCGCCATTGCTGAGGCTTAAGTAGGTAAACAAAGCTGCTGGGAAGCTCGAACTGGGTGGAGCTCACAGCAGCTCAAGGAAACCTGCCTGTCTCTGTAGACTCCACCTCTGGGGGCAGGGCACAGAAAACAATAACAAAGCAGCAGACACCTCTGCAGACGCAAACGACTCTGTCTGACAGCTTTGAAGAGAGCAGTGGATCTCCCAACACGGAGGTTGAGATCTGAGAAGGGACAGACTCCCTGCTCAAGCGGGTCCCTGACCCCTGAGTAGCCTAACTGGGAGACATCCCCCACTAGGGGCAGTCTGACACCCCACACCTCACAGGGTGGAGTACACCCCTGAGAGGAAGCTTCCAAAGCAAGAATCAGACAGGTACACTCGCTGTTCAGCAATATTCTATCTTCTGCAGCCTCTGCTGCTGATACCCAGGCAAACAGGGTCTGGAGTGGACCTCAAGCAATCTCCAACAGACCTACAGCTGAGGGTCCTGACTGTTACAAGGAAAACTATCAAACAGGAAGGACACCTACACCAAAACCCCATCAGTACATCACCATCATCAAAGACCAGAGGCAGATAAAACCACAAAGATGGGGAAAAAGCAGGGCAGAAAAGCTGGAAATTCAAAAAATAAGAGCGCATCTCCCCCGGCAAAGGAGCGCAGCTCATCGCCAGCAACGGATCAAAGCTGGACGGAGAATGACTTTGACGAGATGAGAGAAGAAGGCTTCAGTCCATCAAATTTCTCAGAGCTAAAGGAGGAATTACGTACCCAGCGCAAAGAAACTAAAAATCTTGAAAAAAAAGTGGAAGAATTGATGGCTAGAGTAATTAATGCAGAGAAGGTCCTAAACGAAATGAAAGAGATGAAAACCATGACACGAGAAATACGTGACAAATGCACAAGCTTCAGTAACCGACTCGATCAACTGGAAGAAAGAGTATCAGCGATTGAGGATCAAATGAATGAAATGAAGCGAGAAGAGAAACCAAAAGAAAAAAGAAGAAAAAGAAATGAACAAAGCCTGCAAGAAGTATGGGATTATGTAAAAAGACCAAATCTACGTCTGATTGGGGTGCCTGAAAGTGAGGGGGAAAATGGAACCAAGTTGGAAAACACTCTTCAGGATATCATCCAGGAGAACTTCCCCAACCTAGTAGGGCAGGCCAACATTCAAATCCAGGAAATACAGAGAACGCCACAAAGATACTCCTCGAGAAGAGCAACTCCAAGACACATAATTGCCAGATTCACCAAAGTTGAAATGAAGGAAAAAATCTTAAGGGCAGCCAGAGAGAAAGGTCGGGTTACCCACAAAGGGAAGCCCATCAGACTCACAGCAGATCTCTCGGCAGAAACTCTCCAAGCCAGAAGAGAGTGGGGGCCAATATTCAACATTCTTAAAGAAAAGAATTTTAAACCCAGAATTTCATATCCAGCCAAACTAAGTTTCATAAGTGAAGGAGAAATAAAATCCTTTACAGATAAGCAAATGCTTAGAGATTTTGTCACCACTAGGCCTGCCTTACAAGAGACCCTGAAGGAAGCACTCAACATGGAAAGGAACAACCGGTACCAGCCATCTCAAAAACATGCCAAAATGTAAAGACCATCGAGGCTAGGAAGAAACTGCATCAACTAATGAGCAAAATAACCAGTTAATATCATAATGGCAGGATCAAGTTCACACATAACAATCTTAACCTTAAATGTAAATGGACTAAATGCTCCAATTAAGAGACACAGACTGGCAAACTGGATAAAGAGTCAAGACCCATCAGTCTGCTGTATTCAGGAGACCCATCTCACACGCAGAGACATACATAGGCTCAAAATAAAGGGATGGAGGAAGATTTACCAAGCAAATGGAGAACAAAAAAAAGCGGGGGTTGCAATACTAGTCTCTGATAAAACAGACTTTAAACCATCAAAGATCAAAAGAGACAAAGAAGGCCATTACATAATGGTAAAGGGATCAATTCAACAGGAAGAGCTAACTATCCTAAATATATATGCACCCAATACAGGAGCACCCAGATTCATAAAGCAAGTCCTTAGAGACTTACAAAGAGACTTAGACTCCCATACAATAATAATGGGAGACTTCAACACTCCATTGTCAACATTAGACAGATCAACGAGACAGAAAGTTAACAAGGATATCCAGGAATTGAACTCATCTCTGCAGCAAGCAGACCTAATAGACATCTATAGAACTCTCCACCCCAAATCAACAGAATATACATTCTTCTCAGCACCACATCGTACTTATTCCAAAATTGACCACGTAATTGGAAGTAAAGCACTCCTCAGCAAATGTACAAGAACAGAAATTATAACAAACTGTCTCTCAGACCACAGTGCAATCAAACTAGAACTCAGGACTAAGAAAC
>NW_020262592.1:1898-2879 GCF_003255815.1 Theropithecus gelada | reverse complement strand
GGAAACCCATAGAGGGTTATGGTGAAAAAAAAAGCATCCTCGGATGATATCTGGAAAGAAGCTTTCTGAGAAACTGCTTAGTGTTCTGTTAATTCATCTCACAGAGTTACATCGATATTTCGCGGATCTCTTTGCTAGCCTTATTTCTGTGGAATCTGAGAACAGATATTTCGGATCCCTTTGAAGACTATAGGGCCAAAAAAAATATCCTCCGATAACAAACAGAAAGAAGCTTTCTGAGAACCTTCTTTGTGTTCTGTGAAATCATCTCACAGAGTTACAGCTTTCCCCTCAAGAATCCTTTTGCTAAGACTGTTCTTGTGGAATTGGCAAAGTGATATTTGGAAGCCCATAGTGTGCTATGGTGAAAAAGGAACTATCCTCGGATGAAATCTGGAAAGAAGCTTTCTGAGAAACTGCTTAGTGTTCTGTTAATTCATCTCACAGATATACATCTGTATTTCGTGGATCTCTGTGCTAGCCTTCTTTCTGTGGAATCTGAGAACAGATATTTCGGATCCCTTTGAAGACTATAGGGCCACAGGAAATATCCTCCGATAACAAAGAGAAAGAAGCTTTCTAACAAACTTCTTGTGTTCTGTGAAATCATCTCAAAGAGTTACAGCTTTCCCCTCAAGAAGCCTTTCGCTATGACAGTTCTTGTGGAATTGGCAAAGTGATATTTGGAAGCCCATAGGGGTTATGGTGAAAAAAAAATTATCCTCGGATGAAATCTGGAAAGAAGCTTTCTGAGAAACTGCTTAGTGTTCTGTTAATTCATCTCACAGATTTACATCTGTATTTCGTGGATCACTTTGCTAGCCTTCTTTCTGTAAAATCTGAGAACAGATATTTCGGATCCCTTTGAAGACTATAGGGCCAAAGAAAATATCCTCTGATAACAAAGAGAAAGAAGCTTTCTGAGAAACTTCTTTGTGTTCTGTGAAATCAACTCACAGAGTTACAGCTTTCCCCTCAAGA
>NW_020262592.1:0-1859 GCF_003255815.1 Theropithecus gelada | reverse complement strand
AGAAGCCTTTCGCTAAGACAGTTCTTGTGGAATTGGCAAAGTGATATTTGGAAGCCCATAGAGGGCTATGGTGAAAAAGGAAATATCTTCGGATGAAATCTGGAACGAAGCTTTCTGAGAAGCTGCTCAGTGTTCTGTTAATTCATCTCATAGAGTTACATCTGTGTTTCGTGGATCTCTTTGCAAGCCTGATTTCTGTGGAGTGTGAGAACAGATATTTCGGATCCCTTTGAAGACTATAGGGCCACAGGAAATATCCTCCGATAACAAAGAGAAAGTAGCTTTCTGAAAAACTTCTTTGTGTTCTGTGAAATCACCTCACAGAGTTACAGCTTTCCCCTCAAGAAGCCTTTCGCTAAGACAGTTCTTGTGGAATTGGCAAAGTGATATTTGGAAGCCCATACAGGGCTATGGTGAAAAAGGAAATATACTCGGATGAAATCTGGAAAGAAACTTTCTGAGAAGCTGCTTAGTGTTCTGTTAATTCATCTCACAGAGTTACATCTGTGTTTCGTGTATCTCTTTGCTAGCCTTATTTCTGTGGAATCTGAGAACTTTTTTTTTTTTTCCCTTTGAAGACTATAGGGCCAAAGAAAATATCCTCCGATAACAAACAGAAAGAAGCTTTCTGAGAACCTTCTTTGTGTTCTGTGAAATCATCTCACAGAGTTACAGCTTTCCCCTCAAGAAGCCTTTCGCTAACACAGTTTTTGTGGAATTGGCAAAGTGATATTTGGAAGCCCATAGAGGGCTATGGTGAAAAAGGAAACATCCTCGGGTGAAATCTGGAAACAAGCTTTCTGAGAAACTGCTTAGTGTTCTGTTAATTCACCTCACAGAGTTACATCTGTATTTCGTGGATCTCTTTGCTAGCCTTATTTCTGTGGAATCTGAAAATAGATATTTCGTATCTCTTTGAAGACTATAGGGCTAAAGGAAATATCGTCCGATCACAAAGAGAAAGAAGCTTTCTGAGAAACTTCTTTGTGTTCTGTGAAATCATCTCACAGAGTTACAGGTTTCCCCTGAAGAAGCCTTTCGCTAAGACAGTTCTTGTGGAATTGGCAAAGTGATATTTGGAAGCCCTTAGTGGGCTATGGTGAAAAAGGAAATATCCTCGGATGAAATCTGGAAAGAACCTTTCTGAGAAAATGCTTAGTGTTCTGTTAATTCATCTCATAGCGCTACATCTGTATTTCGTAAATCTCTTTGCTAGCCTTCTTTCTGTAAAATCTCAGAACAGATATTTCGGATCCCTTTGAAGACTATAGGGCCGAAAGAAATATTCTCCGATCACAAAGAGAAAGAAGCTTTCTGAGAAACTTCTTTGTGTTCTGTGAAATCATCTCACAGAGTTACAGCTTTACTCTCAAGAAGTCTTCCGCTAAGACAGTTCTTGTGGAATTGGCAAAGTGATATTTGGAAGCCCATAGAGGGCTATGGTGAAAAAGGAAATATCCTCGGATGAAATTTGGATAGAAGCTTTCTGAGAAACTGCTTAGTGTTCTGTTAATTCATCTCACAGAGTTACATCTGTATTTCGTGGATGTCTTGGCTAGCCTTATTTCTGTGGAATCGGAGAACAGATATTTCGGATCCCTTTGAAGACTATGGGGCCAAAGGAAATATCCTCCGATAACAAAGAGAAAGAAGCTTTCTGAGAAACTTCATTGTGTTCTGTGAAATGATCTCACAGAGTTACAGCTTTTCCCTGAAGAAGCCTTTCGCTAAGACAATTCTTGTGGAATTGGCAAAGTGATATTTGGAAGCCCTTAGAGGTCTATGGTGAAAAAGGAAATATCCTCGGATGAAATATGGAAAGAAGCTTTCTGAGAAACTGCTTAGTGTTCTGTTAATTC
>NW_020262591.1:0-2879 GCF_003255815.1 Theropithecus gelada | reverse complement strand
TGTAGATGTGTGGTATTATTTCTGAGGACTCTGTTCTGTTCCATTGGTCTATATCTCTGTTTTGGTACCAGTACCATGCTGTTTTGGTTACTGTAGCCTTGTAGTATAGTTTGAAGTCAGGTAGCGTGATGCCTCCAGCTTTGTTCTTTTGACTTAGGATTGTCTTGGAGATGCGGGCTCTTTTTTGGTTCCATATGAACTTTAAAGCAGTTTTTTCCAATTCTGTGAAGAAACTCATTGGTAGCTTGATGGGGATGGCATTGAATCTATAAATTACCTTGGGCAGTATGGCCATTTTCACGATATTGATTCTTCCTATCCATGAGCATGGTATGTTCTTCCATTTGTTTGTGTCCTCTTTTATTTCACTGAGCA
This sequence comes from Theropithecus gelada, assembly GCF_003255815.1. Lineage (NCBI taxonomy): Eukaryota > Metazoa > Chordata > Mammalia > Primates > Cercopithecidae > Theropithecus > Theropithecus gelada. The sequence goes on along the minus strand of NW_020262591.1, from coordinate 2,504 downwards.
GTGGTTTGTAGTTCTCCTTGAAGAGGTCCTTTACATCCCTTGTAAGTTGGATTCCTAGGTATTTGATTCTCTTTGAAGCAATTGTGAATGGAAGTTCATTCATGATTTGGCTCTCTGTTTGTCTGTTACTAGTGTATAAGAATGCTTGTGATTTTTGCACATTAATTTTGTATCCTGAGACTTTGCTGAAGTTGCTTATCAGCTTAAGGAGATTTTGGGCTGAGACAATGGGGTTTTCTAAATATACAATCATGTCATCTGCAAAGAGGGACAATTTGACTTCTTCTTTTCCTAACTGAATACCCTTGATTTCTTTCTCTTGCCTGATTGCCCTAGCCAGAACTTCCAACACTATGTTGAATAGGAGTGGTGAGAGAGGGCATCCCTGTCTTGTGCCAGTTTTCAAAGGGAATTTTTCCAGTTTTTGCCCATTCAGTATGATATTGGCTGTGGGTTTGTCATAAATAGCTCTTATTATTTTGAGGTACGTTCCATCAATACCGAATTTATTGAGCGTTTTTAGCATGAAGGGCTGTTGAATTTTGTCAAAAGCCTTTTCTGCATCTATTGAAATAATCATGTGGTTCTTGTCTTTGGTTCTGTTTATATGCTGGATTATGTTTATTGATTTGCGAATGTTGAACCAGCCTTGCATCCCAGGGATGAAGCCCACTTGATCATGGTGGATAAGCTTTTTGATGTGTTGCTGAATCCGGTTTGCCAGTATTTTATTGAGGATTTTTGCATCGATGTTCATCAGGGATATTGGTCTAAAATTCTCTTTTTTTGTTGTATCTCTGCCAGGCTTTGGTATCAGGATGATGTTGGCCTCATAAAATGAGTTAGGGAGGATTCCCTCTTTTTCTATTGATTGGAATAGTTTCAGAAGGAATGGTACCAACTCCTCCTTGTACCTCTGGTAGAATTCAGCTGTGAATCCATCTGGTCCTGGACTTTTTTTGGTTGGTAGGCTATTAATTGTTGCCTCAATTTCAGAGCCTGCTATTGGTCTATTCAGGGATTCAACTTCTTCCTGGTTTAGTCTTGGAAGAGTGTAAGTGTCCAGGAAATTATCCATTTCTTCTAGATTTTCCAGTTTATTTGCGTAGAGGTGTTTATAGTATTCTCTGATGGTAGTTTGTATTTCTGTGGGGTCGGTGGTGATATCCCCTTTTTCATTTTTAATTGCGTCGATTTGATTCTTCTCTCTTTTCTTCTTTATTAGTCTTGCTAGTGGTCTGTCAATTTTGTTGATCTTTTCAAAAAACCAACTCCTGGATTCATTGATTTTTTGGAGGGTTTTTTGTGTCTCTATCTCCTTCAGTTCTGCTCTGATCTTAGTTATTTCTAGCCTTCTGCTAGCTTTCGAATGTGTTTGCTCTTGCTTCTCTAGTTCTTTTAATTGCGATGTTAGAGTGTCAATTTTAGATCTTTCCTGCTTTCTCTTGTGGGCATTTAGTGCTATAAATTTCCCTCTACACACTGCTTTAAATGTGTCCCAGAGATTCTGGTATGTTGTATCTTTGTTCTCATTGGTTTCAAAGAACATCTTTATTTCTGCCTTCATTTCGTTATGTACCCAGTAGTCATTCAGGAGCAGGTTGTTCAGATTCCATGTAGTTGAGCGGTTTTGATTGAGTTTCTTAGTCCTGAGTTCTAGTTTGACTGCACTGTGGTCTGAGAGACAGTTTGTTATAATTTCTGTTCTTGTACATTTGCTGAGGAGTGCTTTACTTCCAATTATGTGGTCAGTTTTGGAATAAGTGTTATGTGGTGCTGAGAAGAATGTATATTCTGTTGATTTGGGGTGGAGAGTTCTGTAGATGTCTATTAGGTCTGCTTGCTGCAGAGATGAGTTCAATTCCTGGATATCCTTGTTAACTTTCTGTCTTGTTGATCTGTCTAATGTTGACAGTGGAGTGTTGAAGTCTTCCATTATTATTGTATGGGAGTCTAAGTCTCTTTGTAAGTCTCTAAGGACTTGCTTTATGAACCTGGGTGCTCCTGTATTGGGTGCATATATATTTAGGATAGTTAGCTCTTCCTGTTGAATTGATCCCTTTACCATTATGTAATGGCCTTGTCTCTTTTGATCTTTGATGGTTTAAAGTCTGTTTTATCAGAGACTAGTATTGCAACCCCTGCTTTTATTTGTTCTCCATTTCCTTGGTAAATTTTCCTCCATCCCTTTATTTTGAGCCTATGTATGTCTCTGCATGTGAGATGGGTCTCCTGAATACAGCAGACTGATGGGTCTTGACTCTTTATCCAGTTTGCCAGTCTGTGTCTTTTAATTGGAGCATTTAGTCCATTTACATTTAAGGTTAATATTGTTATGTGTGAACTTGATCCTGCCATTATGATATTAACTGGTTATTTTGCTCGTTAGTTGATGCAGTTTCTTCATAGCCTCGATGGTCTTTACATTTTGGCATGTTTTTGCAATTCCTGGTACCTGTTGTTCCTTTCCATGTTGAGTGCTTCCTTCAGGGTCTCTTGTAAGG
>NW_020262590.1:0-2880 GCF_003255815.1 Theropithecus gelada | reverse complement strand
GAGGATGTCACAGAGCTGCTGCCCATGCGGGGACCACCCACCTCTGAGCCCCACGTAGATTTTCCTCTGTAGCCGAGTGAAATCCTGGTACGTCGAGTGAGGCAGTCAGAGGCACCTTTTGTGGAAGGAGGACAAAGCTGGAGGGAAAGAGGTTTTCCTAAAAGGCACAAGGCGCTGATTCTGCGTTAGGGATAATTCCTAGGAGTGTGGTTGCTGGTGGGTGGAAAACTGTAGCCAGAGAATAAGTGGGAATGGCCCTTGCTGGTATTTAACGGATTCGTTCACGAATGGTCCGAGCAGTTCCAGTGAAAAGAACATTTCAAACACAGAATTTTTCATCCTGCCTGACAATCAGCGTGACCGTGGGCTGTTCCATCCTTCCTGGGTAACAGTGAGAGGGTCTCAGGCCCTTCCGGCCCTGTGCTGGCATTTCCCCAGGGTGTGTGCCCCATCCCGGATAGGCTGGAATGCCTCTGGGTGCAGCTGAGCCTCTTGAAAAGGGAAGAGACATGTGATGTGTTCTGGGTGAACAGGAAAATGAGGGAGGACAGGGAGAGGGGCCTGGAGGTGATGAGGATGGTGAGCAACACTGGGGACAGGGGCATGGAGGGTAACGCCGGGGACAGGGGCATGGAGGGTAACGCCGGGGACAGGGGCATGGAGGGTAACGCTGGGGACAGGGGATGGAGGGTAACACCACTTCTCCAGGTGCCTTTGGGGGATGCTGCCGCCTCTCGCACTCCAGAGTGAAGTCAACAGGATTCTGTGCCCAGAAGCCCCAGAGCCTGGCAGCTGGGATTGGCCCAGTATGAACCACCGTTCACCGGCTCTGCCCCCTGAGACAGGCTCCCTGGTGTTTCCACCCTGGTTTCCCATCTGGACTGTGGGACCCTGAGTGTCCCTGTCACAGCTGCGCCCGAAGCCCTGGACTCCAGTGTGTCGTCGGCACTTGTTAGCGTTTCTTTTGTTGTGGTCCGTGGATGAAGTGGCTCTCTCTTTGTGTGTTCACAGCCCTCCTGCTCACTTTACCTTCTGGGAACACTTTTTACATAGCTTCGTATGTGGGGAGGACTCGAGTGATTAATCGAATGTTTCCTCAGGTGCAGTTCTTCTGTTTCCCAGTTTGGACAAAACATTTGGTGACATTTCCAGGGACTCCTGTGGTCAGCCTCACGGTTTCACTCTGTCACTTTCTAATGCAGTACTCTTTGGGAGTCTTTTAAATTAAGCGCCATCATTTAAAAATATGTTTTATAATATGCAGTTTCAGGTTAATTCTTCAGCTTTGTGTCTCAGGCAGTGGCTCCCCACCTGTGAGTAGTCAGAAAGGTTCTCGCAGTTTTCCAGGGCGGCCTTTGCATTTACTGGAACTATTAAGAGCTCGTTCCTGCTTCGGCGGCGATTGACATGCAGTGCGCGTGAGGCCGTGCGTGGCTTAGTGTCTTCTCTAGGCTTACAGGTAAGTTTTTGTTCTTCCCCAAGCCTGCTCCGCTGTGCGGAGTGTTCACTGCGGGCGACGGTCACGCTGTCTGGCACAGGCCACCGAGGCCACAGGGCAGGTTCCACATAGCGGAGCCTGCAGAATGGCAGAGCCCGGCCTCCTCGCCGCCCTTCATGGGGAGCAGAAAGCGCAAGCCTGTGATCAGAGCTGTGCTAGCCCCGAAAGCCTCCGAACAGGTTGAATTGAGGAATCGGCTCCTACCAACTGCCCATGTTTAGGATGTGTTTGAGTTTTTGTGATTTTTCCTGCACTGAAGCTACTGGGCTGGCTCTGAGTCACCGTCATGGGACTTCACGTTGCCCCGACGGGAAGCGGCGGGGGAGGAGGGCTGCACAGAAGCTTGCGGCCCTGATAATGAAGGGTTTGTTGCCTCTTGGGACTGCGAGTTCAAACTCTTTGTAATTGTCAGCGTAAATAGTGACCCGCTGAGGACACGGCTGTAATTCAGGGTGGCATGGTTGATTGTCATCGTTGATATCAGGTACCTGCCTCTAAAATGACGGTACCCGTAGTGTGGCTCCAGGAGGGCAGCGCCTGCCAAACACATGCTCCTGGGCCCCTGCAGACAAGGTCGTGCTGCCAGCCAGGCCTGCAGTTGTGGGTGCAGAGGGGTCTACAGGGCACCGAGTGCCTCCATCGTTTGCTTGTGGGGCCCAGCCCTCCGTCCCTCCCGGTCCCCAGTGCAGCTTCTCCCAGGATTCTCCCAGCCCCGTGCACACCTCCGTCTTCACAGCTTCCGTAGTTTTCTCGTGGGCGCCCCAGGTGGGCGCCTGGGCAGGGTTCGTGTGTCAGTCGAGTCCCTGGCTCGTGGCTCAGCAGGTCCCTTCATGAGTCAGCCAGCTGTGTGCCTGCACGTTCAGGATACTTCTCAGGGGCCTTCCTCAGGTCAGAGCAAGACCGACGCTCACCTCATCCTTGGGAGTTTGGAGCCCACCCTGGAGAGACTCCAGCCACGTCCAAAGGGGCCATCCGGGTCCCGCAGGCTGGTGGGAGTGACTTCTGAGCCACTCGAGACCACACTTTGTGTTTCTACACCCCACAAAGCCACTTAAAGTGCCATGTTCTGGTGCCGTGTGCCTCTCGAGTGTGGCACACAAGCCTGGACGGGGATCTGAACGGGCGGTGCCTTCCTCAGTCTATGCTTGAGTTTTGGGGCAAGTGGAACACTCCTGGCTGTGATTTTCGCCACTGTCTGGAGAATCACAAGACCGTCTCACCTGCAGCCTGAGGGACACATCGGCAGCCACTGAGGAGCCGGCAGGTCCGGCCTTGGTCCCACTCAGTCCTTCTCGACTTTGGTGACAGAGGAGACAGCAAAGCTTCAGCTGGGAGTCCCAGGCCTTCTCTGCTTGGGGTCCTGGGACTGAGATAGCACAGAT
>NW_020262589.1:0-2880 GCF_003255815.1 Theropithecus gelada | reverse complement strand
TCTGATCCCTTTGAAGACTATAGGGCCAAAGGAAATATCCTCCGATAAAAAAGAGAAAGAAGCTTTCTGAGAAACTTCTTTGTGTTCTGTGAAATCATCTCAGAAATTTACAGCTTTCCTCTCAAGAAGCCTTTCGCTAAGACAATTCTTGTGGAATTGGCAAGGTGATATTTGGAAGCCCATAGAGGTCTATGGTGAAAAAGGAAATATCCTCAGATGAAATCTGGAAAGAGGCTTTCTGAGAAACTGCTTAGTGTTCTGTTAATTCATCTCACAGAGTTCCATGTGTATTTCGTGGATCTCTTTCCTAGCCTTATTTCTGTGGAATCTGAGAACAGATATTTCGGATCCCTTTGAAGACTATAGGGCTAAAGGAAATACCATCCGATAACAAAGACAAAGAAGCTTTCTGAGAAACTTCTTTTTGTTCTGTGAAATCACCTCATAGAGTTACAGCTTTCCCCTCAAGAACCCTTTCGCTAAGACAGTTCTTGTGGAATTGGCAAAGTGATAGTTGGAAGCCCATAGAGGGCTACGGTGAAAAAGGAAATATCCTCAGATGAAATCTGGAAAGAAGCTTTCTGAAAAACTGCTTAGTGTTCTGTTAATTCATCTCACAGAGTTACATCTCTGTTTCGTGGATCTCTTTGCTAGCGTAATTTCTGTGGAATCTGAGAACAGATATTTCGGATCCCTTTGAAGACTACAGGGCCAAAGGGAATATCCTCCGATAACAAAGTGAAGGAAGCTTTCTGAGAAACTTCTTTGTGTTCTGTGAAATCATCTCACAGAGTTAAAGCTTTCCCCTCAAGAAGGCTTTCGCTAAGACAGTTCTTGCGGAATTGGCAACGTGATATTTGGAAACCCATAGAGGGCTATGGTGAAAAAGGAAATATCCTCAGATGAAATCTGGAAAGAAGCTTTCTGAGAAACTGCTTAGTGTTCTGTTAATTCATCTCACAGAGTTACATCTGTATTCCGTGGATCTCTTTGCTAGCCTTATTTCTGTGGAATCTGAGAACAGATATTTCGGATCCCTTTGAAGACTATACGGCCAAAGGAAATATCCTCCCATAACAAAGAGAAAGAAGCTTTCTGAGAAACTTCTTTGTGTTCTGTGAAATAATCTCGCAGAGTTACAGCTTTCCCCTCAAGAAGCCTTTCGGTAAGACAATTCTTTTAGAATTGGCAAAGTAATATTCGGAAGCCCATAGAGGTTTACGGTGAAAAAGGAAATATCCTCAGATAAAATCTGGAAAGAAGTTTTCTGAGAAACTGCTTAGTGTTCTCTTAATTCATCTCCCAGAATTACATCTGTATTTCGTGGATCTCCTTGATAGTCTTATTTCAGTAGAATCTGAGAACAGATATTTCGGATCCCTTTGAAGACTATAGGGCCAAAGGAAATATCCTCCGATAACAAAGAGAAAGAAGCTTTCTGAGACACTTCTTTCTGTTCTGCGAAATCATCTCACAGAGTTACAGCTTTCCCCTCAAAAAGCCTTTCGCTAAGACAGTTCTTGTGGAATTGGCAAAGTGATATTTGGAAGCCCATAGAGGGTTACGGTGAAAAAGGAAATATCCTCAGATAAAATCTGCAAAGAAGCTTTCTGAGAAACTGCTCTGTGATGTGAGACTTCCACTCACAGTGTTACATCTGTATCTCGTGGATCTCTTTGCTAGCCTTATTTCTGTGGAATCTGAGAACAGATATTTCGGATGCCTTTGAAGACTATAGGTCCAAAGGAAATATCCTCCGATAACAAAGAGAAAGAAGATTTCTGAGAAACTTCTTTGTGTTCTGTGAAATCATCTCACAGAGTTGCAGCTTTCCTCTCAAGAAGCCTTTCGCTAAGACAGTTCTTGAGGAATTGGCAAAGTGCTCTCTGGAAGCCCATAGAGGGCTATGTTGAAAAAGGAAATATCCTCAGATGAAATCTGGAAAGAAGCTTTCTGAGAAACTGCTTAGTGTTCTGTTAATTCATCTCACAGAGTTGCATCTCTATTTCGTGGAACTCTTTGCTAGCCTTATTTCTGTGGAATCTGAGAACAGATATTTCGGATCCCTTTGAAGACTATAGGGCCAAAGGAAATATCCTCCGATAACAAACAGAAAGAAATTTCTGAGAAACTTCTTTGTCTTGTGTGAAGTTATCTCACAGAGATACAGCTTTCCCCTCAAGAAGCCTTTTGCTAAGACAGTTCTTGTGTAATTGGCAAAGTGATATTTGGAAGCCCATAGAGGGCTATGGTGAAAAATTAAATATCCTCAGATGAAATCTGGAAAGAAGCTTTCTGAGAAACTACTTAGTGTTCTGTTAATTCATCTCACAGAGGTACGTCTGTATTTCGTGGATCTCTTTGCTAGCCTTATTTCTGTGGAATCTGAGAACAGATATTTCGGATCTCTTTGAACACTATAGGGCCAAAGGAAATGTCCTCCGATAACAAACAGAAGGAAGCTTTCTGAGGAACCTCTTTGTGTTCTGTGGAATCATCTCACAGAGTTACAGCTTTCCCCTCAAGAAGTCTTTCACTAAGTCAGTTCTTGTGGAATTGGCAAAGTGATATTTGGAAGCCCATAGAGGGCTATGTTGAAAAAGGGAATATCCTCAGATGAAATCTGGAAAGAAGCTTTCTGAGAAACTGCTTAGAGTTCTGTTAATTCATCTCACAGAGTTACATCTGTATTTCGTGGATCTCTTTGCTAGCCTTATTTATTTGGAATCAGAGAAGAGATATTTCGGATCCCTTTGAAGACTATAGGGCCAAAGGAAATATCCTCTGATAACAAGGAGAAACAAGCTTTTTGAGAACTTCTTTGTGTTCTGTGAAATCATCTCACAGAGTTACAGCTTTCCCCTCAAGAAGCCTTTCGCT
>NW_020262588.1:0-2880 GCF_003255815.1 Theropithecus gelada | reverse complement strand
AAGGGTTATTTTCTACATGTGATAAAATTACTTAGAACTGAATGCTTAGTAATACTGGGAAGACCTAAGTAAGATTGTATCAATCTCTGGGTTGCAACATTGTCACCCTCATTTTCTAAGATGTTACCCTGGGGAAAAAAAGCTGACCCAACTGTGCCAGTGTGTTTGTATTAATTTTTTTTTTTTTTTTATTCAGATGGAGTCTTGCTCTGTCGCCCAGGCTGGAGTGCAGTGGCACGATCTTGAACCTCCCGGGTTCAAGTGATTCTCCTGCCTCAGTCTCCCAGGTAGCTGGGACTACAGGTGCCTGCCACCACACCTGGCTACTTTTTTTTTGTTTTTTGTTTGTTTGTTTGTTTGTTTTGTTTTTGAGATGGAGTCTCATTCTGTCGCCCAGGCTGGAGTGCAATGACATGATCTCAGCTCACTGCAACCTCCGCCTCCTGGGTTCAAGCGATTCTCCTGCCTCAGCCTCCCAAGTAGCTGGGATTACAGGTGCCCACCACCACGCCTGGCTTATTTTTGTATTTTTAGTAGAAATGGGGTTTCACCGTGTTGGTCAGGCTGGTCTCGAACTCCTGACCTTGTGATCTGCCCGCCTCAGCCTCCCAAAGTGCTGGGATGACAGGCGTGAGCCACCGCGCCCAGGCTGTTGCCATGATTTTCTTAATACCATTCTTTTCTCTAGCCTACTTAATTGCAAGAATGCAGTATAGCTTACATAAAGCATAACAAATATGTATGAATTAACTGTTTATGTTATCAGTAAGGCTTCTGGTTAACAGTAGGCTGTTCATTACTAAGGTTTGGAGGAATTAAAAGTTACACTTGGGGCCGGGCGCGGTGGCTCAGGCCTGTCATCCCAGCACTTTGGGAGGCTGAGACGGGTGGATCACGAGGTCAGGAGATCGAGACCATCCTGGCTAACACGGTGAAACCCCATCTCTACTAAAAAATACAAAAAATTAGCCGGGTGAGGTGGTGGCCGCCTGTGGTCCCAGCTACTCGGGAGGCTGAGGCAGGAGAATGGTGTGAACCCGGGAGGTGGAGCTTGCAGTGAGCTGAGATCCGGCCACTGCACTCCAGCCTGGGCAACAGAGCCAGACTCCGTCTCAAAAAAAAAAAAAAAAAAGTTACACTTGGATTTTCTTTTCTTTTTTTTTTTTTAGACGGAGTCTCGCTCTGTTGCCCAGGCTGGAATGCAATGGCGTGATTTCAGCTCACCGCAACCTCCGCCTCCCGGGTTCAAGCAATTCTCCTGCCTCAGCCTCCTGAGTAGCTGGGATGACAGGAGCCCGTCACCACGCCCGGCTAATTTTTGTATTTTTAGTAGAGACGAGGGTTCACCATGTTGGCCAGGACGGTCTCAAACTCCTGACCTCAGGTGATCCACCTGCCTCGGCCTCCCTCGAACTCCTGACCTCAGGTGATCTGTCCACCTCGGCCTCCCAAAGTGATGGGATGACAGGCATGAGCCACCGCACCCGACCCTATACTTGGATTTTTGACTGCAGGACATGGCAGTGTCTGTAACCCCCACATTGTTGAGGAGTAAATTCTGTATCAACACATCTTGTTTGTAGGTTAAATATATCCAATTAAAAAAAAAATAAGGAAGCGGTTAGCCGTGAGGTGACATCAAGTTGACAACCCCATCGTTTCCAACTTCCTTTTCTGGGCATGGTGGCAGGCACCTGTCATCCCAGCTACTCGGGGGAGGCTGAGGCAGGAGAATCGCTTGAACCCGGGAGGCGGAGGTGGCGGTGAGCCGAGATCGCACCACTGCACTCCAGCCTGGGCGACAAGAGCGAAAAGTCCATCTGAAAAGCACAAAAGAAAACCTGTGTAGGAGACTTTGGTGGGGCCTGGGTGCACCCCTAGCCTCCTGGGCTGCAGTAAACGTTTCAGCGTGTCTGTAGACAGTTGACAGGAGACACCTGGGCCCCCAAGCAGACTTCAAGGGTTGGTGGAAGCAAAAAAGAAAGAAAGAAAGAAAAGAAAAGAAAAGAAAAGAGGTACAATATGCCCGGTTGGTTGAAGCCCAGGCGTCCTAATGAGTCAGGGTTTCATTACAGAGGAGATCTCAGAGGTGTCTGCTGTGTCTTTGGTTGCTGAAAGTCACTGGCCCCGGGGGGGACCTTGACCCTGTGATTCACAGAATGAGGGAGGAAGGATGCTGGGGGGGAGCGGTGGGCAGCCCAGGGGTGGGGTGTGGGGTCAGCAGCTCGTCCAGGAAAAGAGGAAAAGCTTTGAAAGCTGTTGGCCTCTGCGGGGAGTTAGGGAGGAGGTGGGTCTGACTTCCGGCCTTTTTTTTTTTTCTGGAGGGAAACGGTCACATTAACATATTGCAGAGCCCTCCCCACCCGATCCAGGGGCACAGGCACGTCCAAAAGCCACCCGTCCCTGAGGCCACCGTTGCCTCCTGAATCGTCACCACAGCACCAGGCCAGGGGGATGACCCTGGTTTAACACCGAGAACTGCAAAGCGAGGCCAGGACCTCACCCTCCCTCTGGGTGGGGTAAAGGCTCCCTCAACCCCCATCCCCGCTCACAGGGACCACAGCAGGTGGGGAAGGTACAGCCGGGGTAGAGGCACCCTGGGAGGGGCCCCCAAAGCCCTGGTTCTCTCCCCTTGCCATCTGGGGAGGCCTCACGATAAAACAGCCCCTGAGACTTCCAGCAGCGAGACCACGACCCGGTTCAGGCTGCCCGCTTTGGAGATTTTGCTCAAGTTTCTTGTCCCCCTCCCTCCCTCTCTTCCTGTCTCCTTCCTTCCTTTCTTCCTCTCTCCTTTCCTCTCTCTTCCTCCCTCCCTCCCTGTCTCCTTCCTCCCTCCCTGTCTCCTTCCTTCCTCCCTCCCTGTCTCCTTCCTCCCTCCCT
>NW_020262587.1:0-2882 GCF_003255815.1 Theropithecus gelada | reverse complement strand
GCACCTCTCATTCGCATCAAGAACACACACAACTACCATTAAAGAAACGCTTAATTTGCTTACACAGTTTTTTAAACACCCAGATTTGAAATACAATAGAGAAGACAACTATTTGATAGCTCTGCTTTCCAACTGCGAACTGCGCTTGGAGAAAATAACCTGCCATGATTTCTAACCAGTCAACCACCTGTCTTCCCTGGCTGCAGTAGGAGCAATCTTTCTGAGCTCAGGATGAAAAAGAACCCAGCTGGTTAGGGGACACATAATCATCAGTTCTCAGCGGGCTTCCCGGGTCACAAATCCCCATGTGATACATGGAAGTAAAAAACTATCAATGACCAAGCATCTGAACGCTTATCCCACCTCGCCATCTGCTTCCCCGCCATGCAAATTTAAAATTAATAAGCCTGCTATTAGAGAACAGAGTTGGTGCTGCATCTCTCTTCCTAAAATTACGGATAATTACCAGCCCACAATGGCTTCTAATCAGATTTGAGTGGTCCCTTAAACAGGAAGCTAAAGTGCCTCAGCCCTAAACTGAGAAGAAAACAGAAACTGGAATGTTCTAGGTTTGATTTTTTTCCCCCTTGTTCTAAAGTTGCTGTTCGGAATCTCCTTCTACTGTCTTGTTCATAAAATGTATGAGAAACAGGGAAATTTAAAGACACTATAGAAATGGCCACTTTGTCTAGGTACAAACTTTGTGAACATGATTTTCAGCTGCTGGGCTTTTTCTCCACAAACTGTGAGCCTGGAGTACATTTTCTCCCTCGTGGTTACACATTCAGAGTCAGGGAAAGTGGCTTGAGCAGTAAAGAGGGGAGTGCAGTGAGAAGTGACGGAGCACTGAGAAGGGCAGACAGGGACTCTACCTCAGTGGCCTGCAGCATTCCTGGGCCTCGGCCTTTACTTTTCTATCTGTACAAGGAATCTAAAGGCCTGTGATTCTAGGGCACGACAGCTCTTCATACACACATACACAAACATCACACGCCTATGTGAAAAGCTGTGACACTTGGCTGATTTCCTGAAGAAGTTGTCTTGTATCATTTCTACTCAAGTACTCCACCTCCTTCCAGACAAGTATCTGAGGATGATGGGCTATCCCACAGCAATGTGTGTAACCTCTCCTGCTCACGATCCCTGTTCACATAGCATTTTCCAAAAGCATTTGGGGTGAAGTGACAGAAGAAAGAAGAAGGTTCTTTTAGCCCATTCATTCATTCATTCATTCATTCAACAAATATTGACTGACTAACTATGTGCCAGGCACTGGTGATATAACAAGGAACACATATTTTTGTAGGTAGAGACAGACAACCAAAAAGTATGTTAAAGAGTGATCAATGCTGTAGAGGAAAATACACCAGGAAACAGGAAAGAACAATACCCCTAGCCACCCTACACTGGGGTGATGCTAGCGTTACACAATGGAAACAGCGGCCGGGCGCGGTGGCTCACACCTGTAATCTCAGCTCTTTGGGAGACTGAGGCAGGCAGATCACCTGAGTTCAGGAGTTCAAGATCAGCCTGACCAATATGGCGAAACTCTGTCTCTACTAAAACCATAAAAATTAGCTGGACGTGGTGGCACACGCCTGTAATCCCAGTTACTCAGGAAGCTGAGGCACAAGAATCACTTGAACCTGGGAGGCAGAGGTTGGAGTGAGCCGAGATCGCGCCACTGCACTCCAGCCTGGGTGACAGAGCAAGACTCTGTCTCAAAAAAAGTAAAAATAAAAATAAAATGTAAACAGAGAATAAGATACCAAAAGAAAGAACATGAAGGATTAATTGTAACAAAAGCGTTTGTAAGCTGATACTTTCCTTCCTGGATCCTTGTCCCTTACAAATGGAAAAAAACGGCGGGTAGGGGTAGCATCAAAATGATAGTGATGTTTTAAGATGGCTTTGGGTTTCAGATGTCTGACAGCCATACTCATGTACTTCAAGGAGAAAGCTCTAGCTCTATAAGCCATCTCGGCAATGGTTTAATTTTTTTTTTTTTTTTTTTCCCCCAGAGAGTTTTTAAAATACAGGAAAACGTGTGTGTTTATTTGGCTGCTCTGTGCCCGCACACGTGCTAACTGTGCTGACAGGTTTTTCCATGTTTTGCTGAATTTGCCAGCTTGCCATAAACAAGTTTCCATGTCTTAATTGTCTATAAATAGCACAAACACCCAAAAATGCAAATGAAGACAAGCTGTCCCTTCAACTGCTGCTGCCATGACGACAGCGAGCGACGATTGACCAAATCAATACATGGAGACTGAAGCTGTCCGGCAAAGAGCACAAGGCCGACTGCTTTTCCCATAGCATTTAAAGAAACAAGCAGAAACGGCTCTCCACACAGGACACACACGTCCTTTGTTCTTTGAATAAATGATGCCAATGCCCAAAATACATTCTCCATCACACTATCTACATGGAATTCTAGTTCCTTCCAAAACCATGAGTAACGCCAGTGATAGACTGTGTTTAGCCATAATGACCCATTAGCATTCTTGTTCCTGTAAAATGTTGAAATAATAACATTGAGTGTGCATTCACGAGGTGCCAGGCTCTGAGTTTGATCTCGTTTAGTTCTCATTGAAATCCTGTAAGATCAGTACCATATTCTCTCATTTTTCATAGATGAGGAAACTGAGGCATCGAAAGGCTAAGTAAGTTGTCCATAGTCACAGGTTATTTAGGAATTTTTCTCCAAACTTTCAAAAGTTAACTACTGCCACTATTACAAATGAGTTTCTGTTTGTTTGTTTGTTTGTTTGTTTGAGACAGGGTCTTGCTCTGACCAGCTGGAGTGCAGTGGCGTGACGATGGTTCACTGCAGCCTCCACTTCCCAGGCTCAAGTGATTCTCACACCTCAGCCTCTCCAGTA
>NW_020262586.1:0-2883 GCF_003255815.1 Theropithecus gelada | reverse complement strand
GTACATTTTATCTCTTAATCTCTCAAAAAACCTGCAATTTTTTTTTTTCCTGAGTTTTATTGCCTTACACAAAGAAAAAGAAGGGTTGGGTGCGGTGGCTCACGCCTGTAATCCCAGCACTTTGGGAGGCTGAGGCAGGCGGATCACAAGATCAAGAGATCGAGACCATCCTGGCCAACATGCTGAAACCCCATCTCTATTAAAAATACAAAAATTAGTCGGGCGTGATAGCACACGCCTGTAGTCCCAGCTACTCAGGAGTCTGAGGCTGAACCTGGGAGGCAGAGGTTGCAGTGAGCTGAGATCGTGCCACTGCACTCCAGCCTGATGACAGAGAAAGACTCTGTCTCAAAAAAAAAAAAAAAAAAAAAAAAAAAAAAAATTAAAACTGTAAAAGAAGAAAGAAAGTAGATTTAAGGGGAAAACTAAGGTTAAAATATGAAAATATAAGAGGCTAGATCTGAATTCAATGTCTGATGCATGCAGGAATTATTACTCTCCCTTCTTATTAGAAATGAGTAATCCGAAATGAGGTGACTTGCTTGAAGATACATGTTTTGTAAGGAGAGGAGCCTGGATTTCAACCCAGGCCTAGCTAATTCCAAAACTCACATATACTATTTGTGTCATCCATACCAGCACTTAAATTTAAAATAATCATTTATTTAAATGAATTGATGAAATTAAATTACATTTAATTGTATATTTGTTTGTTTTTTTATATAAAATCGTTTTTCACATTGAAGTACCTATCAAGCGAACACCTCTAAAATTAAATATTGTCATCCTGGGACAAGAACTGAATGACACACAATTTACATGACTGAATGAATACAATTTACATACGCCCAAGTACTAGAATGTAATCATCTCACTTAAAAATGGAAGAATTAATGAATTAAAGAATGAGTGAATAAAGAAAGAAGGAATAAAATTTAAAAACTTATTTTCTCTGGTCTTATATGTAAAAAGTTTCCCATAGTGGATTAACCTTCCTTTCAGTGAGAAATGACTGGTTGATAATTAGATGAAAGCATGTTCTTATGAATGATGCTATACATTCTTTGCAGAATAGGGAATGCACACATATATGAGACCTCTATATATGTATGTGCATTCCTGTGTATTCAACTATGCCTCTTCCATGTTTTCATGCATTCGTTTATTCATTTGTCAAACATCAAATGTATTGATCAGCAAAAGATATCTACTGAATATTTACTGGATACTGTTCAAGAAATGAGGGAATACAATGATGAATAATCGATAACCTCTACCTCTAGGTAAATCATAGTCTAGCATAGTCATAGTCAAAGGTGCCTTTAGAAATTTATGAGTGCATATATAAGTAGAGAAAACAATAAAATATCGCATATTTGTGATTATACAGTGATCAAATATGTAAAGGTATTTTTGACTCACTCCAAATAGTATTCTGTGTAATGTAAAATACTACTTTAATATTTTGTACCATTTTAGATTTAGTGCAGACATTTGTCTCTACTTCCTAAATCAATTTTTTGGGCATTGCCTGCTTAAACCTTCTCACTTTGGGTCTAAGAAAAGTAATCTAACACAGGGATTAGGAAAGAAATGTGTGTGAATGGGTAATTTTGTCATAAGCTTTCAGAAATTTCTGTCTGCAACATCTTCCTACAAATGGTAAACAAATCTGGTAAGAGTTTTATGACTAACATTTATGCAAGATAGACAAATTTGTTAATTCATACTGAAGCTTGATTTAAACAAATCTTTCTCATTTTATCTGTTTATTTCAACTTTTTGACTGCATTATTTTTAAACAATTACAAATTTTAAAAATATATTGAGAGTGTAGTTTCTAGATTTTGAAGATGGCTAAATGCTAAGTAAATTGGTAGTTGAAATTGACACTAATACAAGGTCCCTAGAAAGCTTTGGTGTTACATTTTGGTAGCTATGTAGAAATCATTAAGAAATCTTGGGGCTGGGAGCGCTGGCTCACTCCTGTAATCCCAGCACTTTTGGAGGCTGAGGTGGGAGGATCATGAGGTCAGGAGTTCGAGACCAGCCTGACCAACATGGGGAAACCCCATCTCTACTAAAATTACAAAAATCAGTCTGGTGTGGTGGCACATGCCTGTAATCCCTGCTACTAAGGAGGCTGAGGCAGGAGAATTGCTTGAACTTGGAACGCAGATGTTGCAGTGAGCCGAGATCGTGCCACTGCACTCCAGCCTGTGAGACAGAGTAAGACTCCATCTCAAAACAAAACAAATAAACAACAAAAACAAAACAAAAACAACAAAAAAAGAAATCTTGGAACTAGAACAACGACTATGCTGAAGTACCAGATATCTGATCGTATTTGTATGTCTTATATATTTCTCANAGTTTATTTGCATAGAGGTGTTTATAGTATTCTCTGATGGTAGTTTGTATTTCTGTGGGGACGGTGGTGATATCCCCTTTATCATTTTTTTTTTCTTTTGGTAGACTGATTTATTTTATTTGGGGTATATATCCAATAGTGGGATTTCTTTTTTTTTAATTAATTTTTTATTATTATTATACTTTAAGTTCTAGGGTACATGTGCATAACGTGCAGGTTTGTTATATATGTATACTTGTGCCATGTTGCTGTGCTGCACCCATCAACTTGTCAGCACCCATCAACTCGTCATTTACATCAGGTATAACTCCCAATGCAATCCCTCCCCCCTCCCCCCTCCCCATGATAGGCCCCGGTGTGTGATGTTCCCCTTCCTGAGTCCAAGTGATCTCATTGTTCAGTTCCCACCTATGAGTGAGAACATGCGGTGTTTGGTTTTCTGTTCTTGTGATAGTTTGCTAAGAATGATGGTTTCCAGCTGCATCCATGTCCCTACAAAGGACACAAACTCA